>NC_085137.1:21067845-21275251 GCF_035046485.1 Aedes albopictus
ATGACTACTCCTACAAAAAAGTGTTGTATGGGTGATTATCACAAAATAAGTCAAATTTTAAGAAAAAAATACTGAAAAAAATCCAAAATGAGCCCTACACTGGAAAAATCATTTCTAAAAATTTAAAGTTGATTTAAAAAAAACACCACTTTTGATTTTGATGAAATTTTGTCTCAAGACAGGTAATTATGTTCCCTACCAACCGTCCATACATCACAAGATGGGCACTTTTAAGGAAAAAAAGTTTTTCTAACAAAAACTTTTTCTTGTTCGAATGATTTTTTTTCAGTGTCTTTTTTTAAAAACAAACTAAACCAGTGAAGGTTATCTAGTAATCTCAAAATGCAATGAAACTTATTGTGTCATATGCGACAATGCAATGCACCCATATTCACGCAGCAGCACTCTAGAAGTACGAAACAATATACAATTAGAACACGCATTTCATACGTGCTGCTGTAATTTCTACCCAAACGTTTCTACCCCATGTTCTTACCTAATATTAGGTAAGGCTATTTATTAGATTCGAACTACCTAATCGAAAAAAAAAACAAATCAAGAGTTGTACCTAAAGCAAATATGAACAAAACAAGAAAATGAATCGGTATCATTCAACGTGTTACTTCTCTTTGGTTATTAAAGGCAGTTCTGAAAAGTAATGGATCAATCGTATAAATCAAAATTCAATAAATTCAAGTGCAGTGCAAAAATAAACAATCCAAAGTGCAACCGTCATAATCTACGGGGCATGTCATTAAGATTGATTGACCATGAGACAAAATTTCATCAAAATCAAAAATGGTGTTTTTTTGCCTTTCTCGTACACTAAGTGTACTGGAAAGGCTATATGTTCACTCCAAAAATGACTTTTTGATAGAAGGCCCGGAGGGTCAAATCACATATACCAATCGACTCAGCTCGACGAATTGAGGTGATGTCTGTGTGTGTGTATGTGTGTGTGTATGTGTGTGCGTGTGTGTGTGTGTCTGTATGTGTGTGTAGAAAAAAACTCACATCACTTTTTGGCAGTAAACCTCACCCGATTTCAATGACCGACGGTTCATTCGACGCGGAATCTGTTCCCATTGTTTCCTATTGAAAATGGTTCGGATCGGTTCAGCCGTTCCGGAGATATGGCCATTTAGGTGTTCCGGAACGGTACCCCAGGAAGGGACCAGATATAAAAATGCATCAAACCTATACATGCGACACATCAAACCACGGCATTTTCGATAACCTGATGAGCGGTAAGCAGAAAAATAGTCTAAGACCATATCTGAACCGGTAGTGTTCCGGAACCGGTTCCGGGTGTCCCGCCGGAAGTGGCAAATATCAAAGTGAACCAAACCTATACATGAGACATATCAAACGACGGCATTTTCGATAACCTGATGAGCGGTAAGCAGGAAAATAGTCTCAGACCATATCTGAACCGGTAGTGTTCCGGAACCGGTGCTAGGCGTCCCGCTGGAAGTGGCCGAATATACAATTGAACCAAAATCATACATGCGGCACATCAAACCACGGCGATTTCGATGACCTGATGGATAATGAGCAGGAAAATCATCTCAGGCCATATCTGAACCGGTAGTGTTCCGGAACCGGTTCTAGTCCTCCCGCTGGAAGTGGCCAAATATACAAGTGAACCAAACCCATGCATGCGACACATCAAACCACGGCATTTTCGATAACCTGATGAGCGGTAAGCAGGAAAATAGTCTCAGATCATATCTGAACCGGTAGTGTTCCGAAATCGGTTCTAGGCGTCCCGCTGGAAGTGACCAAATATACAATTGAACCAAACCCATACATGCGACACATCAAACCACGGCATTTTCGATGAACTGATGGACAATGAGCAGGAAAACCATCTCAGACCATATCTGAACCAGTAGTGTTCCGGAACCCTTTCCGGGGTTCCCGCCGAAGTGGTTAAATCTGAAAGAGAAACAAACCCGTATATGCGTCACATCAAATAGCGGCTTTTTAGATTACCTAATGAACGGCCAGCAAGTGTTTCGGAATCGGTTTTGAGTGGCCGGAAGAGGCCAAATGTTAAAGTAAACCAAATCCAGGCATGTGAGACATCAAATCGTGGCTTTTGCGATAACCTGATGAACAGTTAGCTAGAAAATAGCCTTACGTCACACTAAAGACAACTGGTAGTGTTCCGGAATTAGTTCCGAGAGTCCCGTCGAAATTGTCAAACCCTGCATGTGACACCTTCAATTTGCTTGCAGCGTTTTTGGTTAACCGATGAGCAGTTAACAAGACAATAATGTTAGACCATATTTGGTTCAGCCGGTAGTTACCCGGAATCAGATCCGGGTAGAAAAATGTAAAATTTAACCAAACCCATGGATGCGGTACATAAAATCACGACCAGTCTTGTAAACATACGACACTTTTTACTACCTCCATTTCGTTGCCGCAGTGAGGTCTCAGTCGGCTTTGTTACATTCGTGCGCTATCGTTACCTCTTACCTACACACAACACGAGCAGTAGAACGAAGATCAATAAACATAAGAAAGGGTCAAATCAATGTCATCTGACACGATGACATGTGTCTAATTCTAGCTTTACGCATAGATTTTCAGCCAATTCCGATTATGAATGATAATATTAGTTTATTATTGCATGTTGCATTGAATACGACACACAGATGGGCAACATAGCTCTTATTATGGAAGAAGACAGGAATAACAAAAGCCGAACCGTCTCCCGAAGCCGCTATCGTGGTGAAGTGCATTCGTTTGACATTTTTGTTTCGTACAGTAGTTTGAATGCTTGTGTTGCGAATGTCGGAGACAAAGGAGGCCGAATATCGACGAAAAGGTTCAAAGCAAGACCAACAATTGAAAAGGCCGCATCAACATTGCGTAAACAAACACGTTTTTATCGACTTAGGGCCTTCTGGAATCCACCCACGCATCTCACCACCATTAACAGAAAGCTTGATGTATGCGATTTCTGTTAGTGGTATTGAGGTGTGTGGGTGGAGTTCAAAAGGCCTCAAGTCGACAGAAACATGTTTGTTTACAAAATGTTGATGTGGCCTTTTCAATTGTTGGTCTCGAAATGACTGTGATCTCTAACAAGACTGATCACGACTTATCGACAACCTGATGGAAAAATAGGGTCAGACCACATTAGATTCCCGGTAGTGTTGCGGGTTCAGCTGTGGATTCGAATGTGGTTAGAAGTAAAAGTGAAGCAAACCCATTCATGCGATATATCAAATCGCGGTGATTAGGTAATGGTGAATAAATAGCAATAATATATTCTCAGACCATAATTGGGACAACCGGTAGTGTCATGGTCCATGACTCATGGAATCAGATCCGGCAAACCCACCGGAAATTACCAAGTATAAAAATGAACCAAACCCATACATACGACACATCAGATCGCAGATTTTTGATAATCTAATGAACGGTTAGCAAGAAAATAGCCTTAGATCACATTAGAGACTAGCTGTTGTGTAGCAGAACAAACGTTCATGTGAAAAATTAAATCGTGGCTTTGACCTGATAAACATTAGGTATGAACAACAGTGACGAATAGGTCTAAGTTCTTATATATGAGAACAAAATATAGACAAAACTAAAGCGATCTCATCAAATCGTACCATTTCAGATTCCTAAGGTGTAAATTTATAGCAGGATTGGTCAACGTTGAATGGAAAAATAAGAAATTGATCGCGTCAACAGAAGATGGTGGCTGGTTTTAAGGAATTTTGAGCTCTAAAACTATGTAAAATAAGTGTATTTGGTATTGGAAATATGTTCGGAGTCCACCAGAGTATCCAAGATAGCAGTTCAAAGTCCAAGATAATGGCCCAGTATTCAAGTTAGTGCCTTTTTTAAAGGATTTTTAATTCTTGCATTATGGGCATATTTTGTATGAAAATATGTCCAGAATTCAAAATTTGTAATCAGAAAACCCAAGCTGTGCGCTGTTTCACAAGGTCTGCAATATGATTATAGTTTGAATGGGGAATAATGCCGGTCTTCGTCCAAAACTGGTAACCAGAAAATCATAAACGACATGCCAAAATTCAATACGGCGACTATTTTATGTAATTTTAGGTGCAGAGTCCAAAAATGAATACCAGAATATCCAAGATGGTGTCTCAATGTTCCAAGATGGCGGTTAGTTTAGTTGGGGTAGATATCCGGAGTCATAAAATGATGACTCTAAAATGACGTTTCAAAATTTTGCGGCTTCATGACACTTTGGTTTGAGTTTTGGATCAGTGTCTTATATTTTCTGAGTATTGGATGTTATGCTAATATAAAATGTATCCACATTGAGTAGATTTAGCAAGCAGTTTTCATTTTGTATTTATGTCAATGTTATCAACATGCCGCTCGAGTTTTGTTGAAAGGATATTTTAAAGCACGAGAAAGGCACCATCACCGCTAGGTGGATTAACTAGGGTTTTTTAAATCAACTTTGAATTTTTAGAAATGATTTTTTTCAGTGTAGGGCTCATTTTGGATTTTTTTCAGTATTTTTTTCTTAAAATTTGACTTATTTTGTGATAATCACCTATACAACACTTTTTTGTAGGAGTAGTCATTTTTTGATTAAAAACATTTTTAAAAAATCCATAAAAAAAAGTTTAGCCCTTTTCAAAACTCAGTCCAGATAAATTTTGAAGAAACTAAGTATGCAAAGCGGCTTATCTAGTCTTGGTGTACATACCCAGAAAGTTTCATTGTAATCTGAGAGGGTGCTGCCAACTCCGAATACGATTTGGGGCGAAATTCGTCATAGGATTTCCTTGAGGTATGTCTGGAGGAATCACTGCCGGCACACTTTGAAAAAAAAAACTAAAAGAAATAGTTTGTAGGAATCCGCATCTAAGATCTCTTTTAAGATTTTAGTTTTCCGTTGTTTTGTTTAGACAGGGCTTTCCTGCTCTGAGTCCAATCTGCTGTTTCTTTTTCGCTTTACAGCACATTTTATGAAAACAATTTCTAAGGTGTCCCATTTAAGAGTTCCCTAAAACTGGACGGATACGGTGGGCAGAGCATGTTGCAAGAATGCCGGACAACAACCCTGCAAAATTGGTGTTTGTTTATCATCCGGTTGGTACAAGATGGCGTGGAGTGCAGTGGGCACGGTGGGCGGACCAGATGGAGCGTGATCTGGCAAGCGTTGGGCGTGACCGATGTTGGAAAGCTACCGCTGCAAATTGAGTATTATGACGGCAAATTGTTGATTCAGTATTTTAATGAATTTGATGTTGTACAAAAGAAATGAATGAATAAAGGCCACAAGGTGTATTTTATTTAAAAAAATGGATCATATCACCTACCATAGGAGGTTCCAAGATCCGCACCTTCCTTACCCTACTAAAAATACTCCTTGCCAAGACAACTATAGGGATGTTGTGGATTCCATGACAGAAATCTCATCTATCATTCATGAGGTGTAACAATGGTTTAATAACTACCAATTTCAAAAATGTACATTTAAAAATGTAGGGAGCAATTAGTTTTTCGTCTGCGAGTGTGGACAATTATGGGTTCCCTAAGGTTTGCTGTGAATTGTGAACTCAAGCGACGCAACTCCATTATTTACTTCGTTGGTTCTGTTCTTAGTATTGAAGATCGTTCAAATTGTGATTGAAGAAAAACAGAATTTTTCATACTAAATTTGTGCTCTTTGAATTGCTGAAGTCATATTACCTGATACTTTGGGAGTTCGTTTTTTATTATACTTTTGTGTACTCTTAATTTCATCTCGTAATGCGTTATTTACATTATTGTGTTTAAATTTGAATTTAAACCTATTGATGTTTACTTTGTTTAAGACAGAAAGTAAAAGCGCGTAAGCCTAAGCACACATGGGGTAAATACCTGTGTCCTAGGCCGTGGAAGCAGTGACCCATGGAGTGACATTTAACTTCTTAGCAACGTCACTCCCATCACGAATGCTCCATCTATTCGGAACGGTTGGTACGAGATGCCCCCGTTTCAATGTAGAATCAACTTATGCTTTGATGTCCACAGATTTTGTCTTTTACACTGCACAGGAGGCCTGGTTATGTAACATCTGCACTACAAGCAATTATAATGACTTGAAGAATAATAGAAATAGACTCTATCGATCTCCGAGATTCTTACAATAAATGACGTTGTAAGTGTAGACTAGACTAGTTTAGTATACTTTGTAGAAATATCATCTTGTCAGCTCTTTCGCAAGCGAGGGGTCCATCAATTCAACCCAATCATTAGCGATCACAAGCGATTAAGCAAAAAAAAATATTGAAATCGCAGACTTTATGCAAATTTTCCAAAGATTTTATTGTTTCTTATAATTTTTATCCTCCAACAGGGATGGGAACACTCACTTGCAAAGAGTTACTCTCACTTACTATTTTCTCAGCTCAGAAGCGTGCAATCAAGAAACGATGTATGGACGACTTTTGTCTTGTGGTTTTATCTAAAACTTTTCGAAAGGGAGTGGGGGTCGCACACGAATCCCAAAGTCGTGGCAGAGCTGTGAAAGTGACTCTCCACGAGGTGAGTGTAGTTTACATTCACCTCGTGGAGAGTTGCCTTCGTAACTCCCTCACGACTTCGGTATGCGTGTGCGACCCCTACTCTGTTCGGCAAATTTTAAGACAAAACCACAAGGCAAAAGTCGTCCATACATCGTTTCTTGATTGCACGCTTCTGAGCTGAGAAAATAGCATGTGAGTGTTTTCAAGAGAGTGTTCCCATCCTTGTCCCCCACCTCGCTCGCACTTAATAGCAAATCTCCAACACAACAGAAAATTACTATTTGCACTTTAGCCCTACTATTATTATAAAAATTAAGTCGAAAAAATAAAAACGAAATTAATAAGATGATGATGAAGATAATTACGTTCATAACGTAGTTTCAGCAATGTAACAAAATATTTTCCAGAAGTCCCGAATAATCTTTCTTGACCGTTCAGCCTTACACACTAACTGTTAGAGGCGATAAACTAACGGCTAAATGAAAAGGCAGTCGAAAAGGGTTATGTGTGTAAGGTACTGATAACGATCGATCGCACTCATTTCGGGAAGCTGGTCGGCATGTATGTTCCTGCACGGGCGGGTGGTAATGAGAAAAGTAGGTGGAAAACAGAACCTGCCTATTTTAGTAATAAATGAAGAATGGCTTTATTGATTGAAAATAACCATTCGAGCCCCAACGGCGCAGTAGGTACGGCACGCACGGACACACACACACACGTGCACAAACACAGCCTCGCTGCGCTGGCTGGCTGAATCCGGCCAGTAATGAAAACGGACGTGGACATCAAAATGACCGGGTTTTACGTTCCTTCCCATACTTATCGTCTCGCCCGGAAATCGCCTCTTTACCCCCCGGTCTTCGACGGACACGCACTTGGTCGCAGCCCATCGAACGGCGAAAGAAGGGATGGGTTGGGTACCCATCAATCCACCGGCGGCGGCGGCTGTGACGGGCGAGAAAATCGGAAAATGCTCTGACTCTGTGATAAAGCGATGCGATGTGTGTACGTGTGTGATTCTTTGTGTGGACCGTACTGTTTGATATCTTCGGTGAACAGGTGGTTTTCCAGTTCCAGCTACAGTCAGGTGATGGCGATGTTGTTCAGGAGGGTCGGGACAGGGTGGTTCGCAAATTGGCACCATCAGAGAAGCTTAATAAAATTAGAACTGTGGAAGTATTTGCACCGTCATTAAGGTGGGTCGGACTATTCCGTTGTCGGGCATCTAAGTGGTGGATAATTAATGGGACTGCTGCCTGACGGGGCTTCGTTTTACGATGCCCTGTCAATTGAACCGTATAATAATACGGGAATGATTTGGAAAACGTTTAATTTTAGTACTGGTCGAAGGAAAAAATAGAACGGCATGGCTAATGTGACAAGTGCAGGACTTTGTGCCAGACGTTGTTGCATAGGTTTTATGAATCCATGGAAACATTGCATCACATTGTGACAAACAAATAATAATGAATTGGCTTTAACAGTAAACGACTGGAATTCAATTAGGATCACCTTTCAGTTTTAATAATCCATATAAGGTTTTGGAGATATATTTGTATAGAAAAAAATCGGAAAGCTGAAAAATATTTAAGGTACACCGGGGCAAGTTGAAACGGGTTGGGTAAGATGAAACAGCGGGTTATCATGATGTTTTTAACAATGATAAACAAGTTGATTGCCATAACAAATATATAGTTTTTTGATTCAAACAATATTTTAGCGATGGATAAATTTCAAAATTTAATTTCTGACCCCGGTGTACGTTAGTTAAATGTCCTGGGAGTAATTATCTAAAGATATTTTTATTGATGAACTCTCGGTATTACTTCAAGAACTCCTCCTGGGATTCCTTCAGTAAATTCTGCTGAAATCGCTCCAGGGACTATTGTTTACACACTTATTTTAGAGTCACTTGTTCGGCTGTTTTATTTTCGGTAATAGTTTAAATTTCCGAAATTCAGCACAGTTTTACCAAAGTTCATTTATTTTTAACCGAACGTTCGGTAAACATTACCGATGATTCAGTACAGTTTACCGAACGTTCGACAATTTTCCGCCGAACTTCAGTAATATTTTGCTATGGTATGGTTCTTTATTTTAAGTGTGTAGGTTCCAACGGGAAGTAATAATGCGATTCTACTTACGTGGTATCATGAAGTTGATTATAAAATATTAAGAGCTTTATTTCCCATAAATGCAGCAGCAAACATTCAAGAGGGGTTTCTGCGGGAGTTCTTCCAGGTGTTTCTCAGCATTTTTTTCGGGATTACTGCAGAAACTCCTCCATATACAGCCATTCCATAGAAAAACGGTATAGTGCATCTCAGATTGTTGTGAAACTTGGTGGGCTTGTAGTTCTTCTTAGACCCGTATTTTTTTATTTCGTTATTAGGGTGACCAATTTTCATGTAGGGTGGTCCAAAAAATCAAGGTTTTTCAAAAATAAAATTTTTCAAAAAACGTAACTTTTGAACCATTTGACCGATTTTAAACTTCTTTTTTTTTGTTTGAAAGCTATTGAATTGTAGTTTTCAGGAAAAATACGTTAAAGGGCTAAAATGTAAAGAGTACTATAAAATATGCAAATATATTAGTTTTTTCACGTTTTCATGGTTTTGGGACCAAAGAGGTACCCTGGTTTTATATTTTTATCAGAAAATTCAGGAAATTTGGCGTAACATATCAAAAAATCAGAAATGTATGTTGTTTTGTTTTGGAGATATGATTTTTTGAATATAGAGAGTCATATATTTTAGTACTAGCTACTCTAAAATTGCTTGAAATTGCAAATTCTCATAAAACTATGCATAGTATTGCTTTTTAAAGTGATTCCTGGTGGTTTTGGTATCCATAATATTATAAGGACTCAAAATATAATCAAATTTAAAAAAGTGTCTTGTATGGGAAAATTTGACCTTTTATTTTCAAAAAATCATATCTCAAAAACTAAAAAACATACATCTCTGATGTTTTGATATGTTACGCCAAATTTCCTGAATTTTCTGATAAAAATATAAAACCAGGGTACCTCTTTGGTCTTTTTTTCAAACAAAAAAAGAAGTTTAAAATCGGTCAAATGGTTCAAAAGTTACGATTTTTTGAAAAATTTTAGTTTTGAAAAATCTTGATTTTTTGGACCACCCTATATGAAAATTGGTCACCCTAATGACGAAATAAAAAACCTAATTAATCCACCTAGCGGTGATGGTGCCTTTCTCGTGCTTTAAAATATCCTTTCAACAAAACTCGAGCGACATGTTGATGACATTTACATAAATACAAAATGAAAACTGCTTGCTAAATCTACTCAATATGGATACATTTTATATTAGCATAACATCCAATTTTCAGAAAATATAAGACAACGACCCAAAACTCAAACCAAACAAGTGTCATGAAGCCGCAAAATTTTGGAACGTCATTTTAGATTTGCCGGTCATCATTTTATGACTCCGGATATCTACCCCAACTAAACTAACCGCCATCTTGAACATTGAGACACCATCTTGGATGTTCTGGTATTCATTTTTGGACTCTGCACCTAAAATTACATAAAATAGTCGCCGTATTGAATTTTGGCATGTCGTTTATGATTTTCTGGTTACCAGTTTTGGACGAAGACCGGCAATCTTCCCCATTCAAACTATAGTTATATTGCATACCTTGTGAAACAGCGCACAGCTTGGGTTTTTTGATAACAAATTTTGAATTCTGGACATATTTTCATACAAAATATGCCCATAATGCAAGAAATAAAAATCCTATAAAATAGGCACTAACTTGAATACTGGGCCATTATCTTGGATTTTGGACCGCAATCTTGGATACTCTGGTGGATTCCGAACATATTTCCCATACCAAATACACTTATTTTACATAGTTTTAGAGCTCAAAATTCCTTAAAACAGCCACCATCTTCTGTTGACGCGATCAAATTCTTATTTTTCCATTCAACGTTGACCCATCCTGCTATAAATTTACACCTTAGGACAGTGGCGTAGCCAGAAATTGTCTCTGGGAGGGGTATTCAACGGTCAATGATACCTTTTTTGATTAGACATTAACATTTTGTAAAATGTAATAAGCAATTGTATTCGTAGTTGAAAATAGCGGCGCAGCCGAAAATGTTTTTCGTCGCAAAGCGCTTTATACTGAAAATTTGTTCCACAAATTTTGGCTCTGGGGGGGTTTTAACCCTAAAACTCCCCCGTGGCTACGCCAGTGCCTTAGGAATCTGAAATGGTACGATTTGATGAGATCGCTTTAGTTTTGTCTATATTTTGTTTTCATATATGAGAACTTAGACCTATTCGTCACTGTTGTTCATACCTAATGTTTATCAGGCCATTAAACAAAGCCACGATTTAATTTTTCACATGAACGTTGGTTCTGATACACAACAGCTAGTCTCTAATGTGATCTAAGGCTATTTTCTTGCTAACCGTTCATTTGATTATCAAAAAATCTGCGATCTGATTTGTCGTATGTATGGGTTTGGTTCATTTTTATATTTGGTAATTTCCGGTGGGATAGCCGGATCTGACCATGACACTACCGGTTGTCCCAATTATGGTCTGAGAATATTTTATGGCTATTTATTCACTTTTACCTAATCAGCGTGATTTGATGTATCGCATGAATGGGTTTGCTTCACTTTTACTTCTAACCACTTTAGAAGCCACAGCTGAACCCGCAACACTACCGGGAATCTTATGTGGTCTGACCCTATTTTTCCATCAGGTTGTCGATAAGTCGTGATCAGTTTTGTTAGAGATCACAGTCATTTGAACCTTTTCGTCGATATTCGGCCTTCTTTGTCTCTAACATTCGCAACACAAGCAATCAAACTACTGTTCGAAACAAAAATGTCAAACAAATGCACTTCACTACGATAGCGGCTTCGGGAGACGGTTCAGCTTTTGTTATTCCTGTCTTCTTTCATAATAAGAGCTATGTTGCCCATATGTGTGTCGTATTCAAAGCAACATGCAATAATAAACTAATATTAACATTCATAATCGGAATTGACTGAAAATCTATGCGTAAAGCTAGAATTAGACACATGTCATCGTGTCAGATGACATTGATTTGACCCTTTCTTATGTTTATTGATCATCGTTCTACTGCTCGTGTTGTGTGTAGGTAAGAGGTAACGATAGCGCACGAATGTAACAAAGCCGACTGACACCCAACTGCGGCAACGAAATGAAGGTAGTAAAAAGTGTCGAATGTTTACAAGACTGGTCGTGATTTGATGTACCGCATCCATGGGTTTGGTTAAATTTTACATTTTACTACCCGGATCTGATTCCGGGTAACTACCGGCTGAACCAAATATGGTCTAACATTATTGTCTTGTTAACTGCTCATCGGTTAACCAAAAACGCTGCAAATTGAAGGAGTCACATGCAGGGTTTGACAATTTCGACGAGACTCTCGGAACCAATTCCGGAACACTACCAGTTGTCTTTAGTGTGACGTAAGGCTATTTTCTAGCTAACTGTTCATCAGGTTATCGCAAAAGCCACGAATGGATGTGTCACATGCCTGGATTTGGTTTACTTTTACATTTGGCCTCTTCCGGCCACTCAAAACCGATCCGAAACACTTGCTGTCCGTTCATTAGGTAATCTAAAAAGCCGCTATTTGATGTGACGCATGTACGGGTTTGTTTCTCTTTCAGATTTAACCACTTCGGCGGGTACCCCGGAACGGGTTCCGGAACACTACTGGTTCAGATATGGTCTGAGATGGATTTCCTGCTCATTGTCCATCAGGTCATCGAAAATGCCGTGGTTTGATGTGTCGCATGTATGGGTTTGGTTCAATTGTATATTTGGCCACTTCCAGCGGGACGCCCAGAACCGGTTCAGGAACACTACCGGTTCAGATATGGTCTGAGAATATTTTGGCCACTTCCAGCGGGACGACTAGAACCGGTTCCGGAACACTACCGGTTCAGATATGGTCTGAGATGATTTTCCTGCTCATTGTCCATCAGGTCATCGAAAATGCCGTGGTTTGATGTGTCGCATGCATGGGTTTGGTTCAATTGTATTTTTGACCACTTCCAGTGGAACGCCTAGAACCGGTTCCGGAACACTACCGGTTCAGATATGGTCTGAGATGATTTTCCTGCTCATTGTCCATCAGGTCATCTAAAATGCCGTGGTTTGATGTGTCGCTTGCATGGGTTTGGTACAATTGTATATTTGGCCATTTCCAGCGGGACGCCCAGAACTGGTTCGGGAACACTACCGGTTCAGATATTGTCTGAGACTATTTTCCTGCTTACCGCTCATCAGGTTATCGAAAATGCCGTGGTTTGATGTGTCGCATGCATAGGTTTGATGCATTTTCATATCTGGTCCTTTCCTGGGGTACCGTTCCGGAACACCTAAATGGCCATATCTCCGGAACGGCTGAACCGATCCGAACCATTTTCAATAGGAAACAATGGGACCAGATTCCGCGTCGAATGAACCGTCGGTCATTGAAATCGGATGAGGTTTACTGCCAAAAAGTGATGTGAGTTTTTTTGTACACACACATACAGACACACACACACACGCACACACATACACACACACATACACACACACAGACATCACCTCAATTCGTCGAGCTGAGTCGATTGGTATATGTGATTTGACCCTCCGGGCCTTCTATCAAAAAGTCATTTTTGGAGTGAACATATAGCCTTTCCAGTACACTTAGTGTACGAGAAAGGCAAAAAATACGGGTCTAATTATTTCCGAAGAACTACAAGCCCACCAAGTTTGACGACAATCGGAGATGCACTATATCGTTTTTCTATGGAATGGCTGTATATTTCTTCAATGGGTTTCCTCTGGAATTGTTCGAGAGATTTTTCCAGAAATCATAAATGAATAACAATGATTTCTTTAACCGTTATGTGTCCGACAAACTTTTTGCTTTTTTCTACACAGTGCTTTTTAAATGGGCGCTGGGTACCCGGGTACCCTGTCGGCCACATAAGGGAGCGTCCATAAATTACGTCACGCTCTGAGGGGGAAGGGGGGGTTCAGCAAAGTGTGACGACCCATAGAAAATTTTTCGAGTCTTCATACAAAAAGTGTGACATAGGGGGGAGGGGGGGTTGAAAATCAGCAAATTTGGCGTGACGTAATTTATGGACGTTCCCTAAGAGTTAAGGATTGTACCAGTATTTTTTCCGTGGCCAGATCTAGTAATACTTTCAGAATATAGTGTCACTCCCGGGACAAAAATTCTCGGGATTATTTTGGAAGACCCAAAAATCGCGGGAAACCCGGGATGCATGAAATTCGCAGCTGAAATAGCTTATTCTCAATTAAAAGCTTCATCAATTTATTTCAATTTTTCATCTTATCTGTTCATAAACTTACCAGAAATGGATAGCCAATCCGGAGACGGCTGGTTCAATTCCCGAAAATTTTCTCGACTCCCTGTATCACTGCGCTTGCCCCACAATATACAAGTTCATGCAATGGCAGGCAAAGAAAGCCCTTCTAGTCTAGTCTAGTCTACACACACATACACAGCCATTGAATGAAAGAATCCTGGAAAATGATAGACCGACTAATTCTACCATTTTTCTTGTCATTATTAATACTTGTAGTACATCAGAAATGCATTACAAGCATTAAAATGGGCATATCTACTGTGCAGCGTTATTGGTTTTACAAATGGGGACCAACCGCACCGCCTTTTAAAAAGCAAAAAACCTTGAAAATCGGTGGAAGTAATAATGCTAAAAAGGTTAATGTCACCCCTTGGTCCTTAGTTTCCTGGGATGGAACACAGGTATTTACTCCTTATCCTGGTCCTTATGCCTAGACTTAAGCGCCATTACTCGATCTAATGGCAGGCATGGGAAGCCCTTCAATTAAAAACTGTAGATGCGCTTAAAGAACACTAAGTTGAAGCGAGGCAGGCCAAGTCCTAGTGGAAACCGAGAGCCATAAATATGGATAGAAGACGAAGAAGGATGTTGTATATGTTACGAATAATAAATAAAATTCCAAAAGGTAAACTTTACAATAACTGGTGAGAGTGACCCGAGCAAAGGCGGATAACACAATGATAACAAGTTCTGTTACCTGGTTATCATTTGTTTGATAATTGAGTTTGTTATCACGTAGGTTGAATTAAGACCCAACATAACAAAAATGATAATTCAAACTTACTCCACGAATACCGAAATGTTAAGAAAGTTATCATTGAGTTCATGTTGATAACTAATTGTGTTATACAGTATTTTATCCTATATTACATTTAGTTATCATCATGAAAAAATACAGCTGATTGATAACAGGTTTTGTTATCATTTAGTGATCATTCAGAGCCATTTTACCGACCAAGATAGTAAAAATCTACTTTACCGACATAGTTAGCAGTTAAAGACTATACTTTCGTATTGCAACCGCATTGAAAATGGAAAGTTTTAGGAAAGGTTTGGAATGTGCGTTTCTGAACTGATAACATATTTTGATATCATTTAGTATTTTTATGTTATCGCGATAGACCAAAATGATTGATAACTAAATTTGTTATCATCTGAGTATCTTCAATTGGAAAAGATGATAACAAAACTAACAATATGATAACACCGATAACATAGTTTATTATTCAAGTGATATCACTTAGTTATCCGCCTTTGCTCGGGGAGAAAGCCAGTTTTTGTACAGTCTAGCTTTTGGAATTAAGTAAAACTTCCAATCGGCTGGTTAAGCCGCAAAAATCTATAAATAATTAATTTGATTGTAATAAATAAAAGTTGATTCAACACGAATGTTGTTGTTTTTCGGATAACCAACCGAAATAATATGTTAGACATACGTAGTGCCTGAAGTTCATAGGCACAATATGTGTTGAAAAATGGACAAATTGAGTGGAAAAATTGCGAAAAAATCCGCCACCAGAACTACGTGGATTTTTTCGAAATTTTTCCACTCAATTTGTCCATTTTTCAACACATATTGTGCCTATGAACTTCAGGCATTACGTATGTCCAAAAGTTGATTGTTTTTTATCTAGTTTCCCTAAATAAAAGTTTTGAAAAAGTCGGAAAATGCAATAGTTTACAAAACAATCTATTCAATGCCCAATCCATTTTGCAAAAAAAACTGCATTCAATTACCGATCGTTTGAATTTTTTAAGCTTTTTTTTTTCGTTACCACTCAGTTACATTCACATTTTGTTTTTTATTTCTAAAAAAGAACAGTGAAAAACATTTTGAGGCATCACAAATATTTGCAACATGATTGCCAAATAATTAAAAATCGGCCAAACAAACTCAAAAGTTTTTTTTTTGACAATTATTTGACTGCCCTTTTCTGAATATACCAGTCGGCAATTATTTCTGAATAAAAGACTTGAAGCATTTCAAGGCAAAATACGTTTAATTGACACGTTGAGAGATAAGTTTGTGAAAAAAATACCACTTGTTTTGGTGGGATGCGAACCCACGACTCCGTATCGCTAGCCCGGCGCTTAAGCCAACTAAGCCACAAAACAAGTAACGATTCTGCGAAATAGAATGTCAAACTGGATTTGAAGCGCCGCCCTAACCAATTCCGTCTTTATCTCATCTTCGGCTCTTGGATATCGGCTACCTGCACTCTCGCGGCCTACTTATAACAAGTGCAAGCGTAATATTATTGAAAATTCTCTCTAATTTATCCCTCAATTTGCCAATTAAACGTATTTTGCCTTCAAACGCTTCAAGTTTTTACGTCTATTTCAGACAAAACGACCGGATCGTATAGCCTGCAAAGGATAATAATTTAATTGTTGGGCCGATTTCATTTTTTTATCAAAATACATTAAGTTGTAGTTTTGGTTAAAAATACGTTAAAGGGGTAACTGGTGTTTTTGTGCAAAAAATATGCGAATAGGTATATAAGTTTTCACGTTCTCAATTTATTTTTTATCAAAAAAATTGGAGTTGCATAAAATCTGAGATGATTGTTTTCAAATTTTTGAGATAGGAGGTCATAAATTTTAAACTTTAGCAAATTTTCATAAAACTATGCATTGTTTTGCATATTTGAATGATACTTCCAAACCTCCTTTTAGGCAATGAATCGGGACTGCTGAGTTTTCACCTAAATGTATTCAATTTATTTACTACATGAATTTCAAGGTTGTAAAGAAATCTTAAAAAGGGCGAGAGGCTAGGGCATTAATCCCTCGAGTGATCACGCTGTTGTATTTTGTACAACACGTTGAAAAAATCTCGCGTTTTGTAATCAGTGGGGAGCCATAAAGAAGAAGAAGGTGGTAACGGTGGTGGGTGACCCACCACGCGAGCTACGGAAGGTTAAAGGAGATCATGCTGGGTATCATAGGGGCTTCAAGGGAGTTTCAAGAGACAGGGAGAGTGGTTCGAATGCATTTTCGGGGGGATTCGGAGAGTTTCAGATACTTTACAGGGGTCCGAGGGGTTTCAGGACTTCGGTGGTATTTCAAGAAATTTCAAAGTGTGTTAAAGGGGTCAAATTTCAGGTGTGTTAAAGGGGGTCCGAGGAGGATTCAAGAGATTTTCGGTGGCATTTCATAAAGTTTGAGAGGATTTTCAGCGGGTTTGAGAAGCATTACAAAGACGTTTTTGGGGTTAAGAAAGGTCCGGGGTATGAGTGTCCGGCCATTTAACCGAATGTCCTTTTGCCGAATTATTATAAAAAGGGTATTTAGGCGCGATAAACTCTCGGTAACATTTTCGGTGAAAAAATGTTAATAAGAAATATTTCCTTTTTTGAACCATACGCTATTTTTCATAGTTTAAAGGATAAGGGATTAGTAGGCTTTGAAGCGGTGAAAATTTATGTTTCCCTCTTTGAATCACAGGCTGTTTTGGCTGATGGGAAAAGCAGTAGAATGATCAATTAGGCTCATTAAAAAAAAATATGCTCATCACTCACTTTTCGGCCAAATGACATTCGGCTAAATGCTCCGGAAATGGTCTCAGGTGCGTTACAGATAGTCCAAAGGGGTATCAGGGGGTTTTCCGAGGCATTTCAAGAAGATTCAGAGGACTTTCAGCCAGGGCTGGAATTCTCATCAAAGTGTAAAAACGCAGTGAGCCACTGGCTGCGCGCACTCAATACAAACGAATGTGCTGCGTACGAATACTCATTCTCACGGAACTTTTGCTCTTTGAGGCGCACTGCGTTTTGGCGCAGTGTGTAATGTATCTGTTTCACGCAAAGAGTAAAGGACACATGATGCACGCATACTCAATGCGCTGCTCATTGCGCAGATGGTATGACAGAAATCACAGATAAACGAACGTAACACTGACGAAAATTTCTTTCTATATATCTCAGGATCCTGATAACTTACTGAGTTGGTTTTTTCGGCATAATTATTAAGCTGGTCAAGGACCTACTGGTAATGAGTGGTTTGATTCGGAATTCTTCCATAAGGCGGCGCTAGTGATCGAACAAATTTTATGTTTCATATATCTCAGGACTCTGATCACTTAGGCTTACAGTTCATGGACAATTTGTTTCGGAATTTTGCCACTAGGCGGCGCTAGATCATGCAAATGATTGATTTTTTTCATTACGTATTCAACATGCTGTAATTTTGTTTTCATTAAACACATTCAAGTCAAGTCAAATGTTTTACAAAGTGTTAGCCGTAAATGTGCAAAATTTCATTTCATTCGGTTCACTAAATTCTGAGATAAAGCAGTTTAATGAAAAATACTCAAATATGAATTATTTAACTAGAATCGCTCTAACTTCATGTAAAATTATCCAATCAAGCCCAAATTTGTACCATTTAGAGCTAACTAGTTGTGCAATAAGCGATAAAGATTTGAGAATTTTTGGTGCACTTAATAAAAAGTTACAGCTTGTTGAATATGTTTGCGATAAATATTCAAACTTGCATGCTTCTACTCATTTTTAACTAGCGCTACCTAGTGGCAGAATATTGAAACAATTTACCAATCAACTGAAAGGCCTTAACCAACCAAACAACATTGCCGAAGACACCATCATTCTAAGTGATCAGAATCCTGAGATACAAGGAATATAAAATTTTTTTGATCGCTATCGATACCTAGTGGAGGTATTTATAATCAAACGGCCTATCACCAGCAAGACCTTGACTATCCTAACAACTTTGTCAAACACACCAACTATCTAAGTAATCATGGTGCTGAGATATACGGTATGAAATTTTCACAAGTGTCACATCTTGTTGTCTGTGATTTCTGTTATGTCAGAGATATACAGACGTAATACTGACGAGTTTTTTTTATACCAAATATCTCATGGTCGTGATAACTTCGAGAGTTAATGTCTTCGGAAAAAATATTTGGCTAGTTAAGAACTTGCCAATTATGATTCGTTTAACTTAAAATTCCTCCACTAGGCGGCGCTAAAGAGCAAACGAAATTTATATTATATATATTTCAGGATCACTTAGAGAGATGGTGTCTTCGGCAATGTTGTTTGGTTGATTAAGGCCTTTCAGTTGATTGGTAAATTATTTCAATATTCTGCCAGTAGGTGGCGCAAGTTATCAATTAGAAGAAACATGCAACTTTCATAATTTATCGCAAAAATATTCAGCAAGCTGTAACATTCAATAGAGTGCACCAAAAAATCTCAATTTTTTATCGCTTATTGCAACTAGTTAGCTCCAAATGGTACAAATTTAGAGTTGATTGGATCATTTTACATGAAGTTAGAGCGATTCTAGTTAAATGATTCAAATTTGAGTATTTTTCATTAAACTGCTATATCTCAGAATTTGGTATTAAACCGAATGAAATGAAATTTTGCACATTTACGGCTAACATATTGGTCTTTGTAAAACATTTGACTTGACTTTTTTCAATTTCTTTTTATTCGTGAGTTTTAACTTAGGGTAATTCTTCACACTTTTGACTTGACTTGAATATGTTCAAAGAAAACAAAATTACAGCATGTTGAATACTTAATGAAAAAAATCAATCATTTGCATGATCTTGCAAATGTGTAACTAGCGCCGCCTAGTGGCGAAGTTTCGAAACAAGTGGTCCATCTACTTTGAGCCCTTGACTTACCAAACAACATTTCCGAAGCCACCAACTTCCTAAGTGATCAGAGTCTTGAGATATATGAAATATAGAATTTGTTTGACCTGTAGCACCAGTGGTGGAATACTGAATCAAACGACCCATAACCTGTAGGCCCTTGATCAGCCTAACAACTTTTCCGAAAACATCAACTCTCAAAGTAATCAGGATTTTGACAAATATAGGAAGCATATTTCGACAGTGTTACGTCTGTCTGTCTCTGATTTCACTTTGTTTCGCATCACTCATTGTCAATTTACTTTCACAGTCTTTCACAGTGAGAAGAAAAAATGGCGCTGTGTGTAATGGCATACTGCTCTCTGCATGTGAGTTTGCTCACTACGTTCTTTTTATTTCTCATTGCGTAGCCACCTTCTCTTTGCACTTTGCGTTTAGAAACTGTGCATTGCGCACAGTGAGTGAGGAAATGCCAGCCCTGCGATTTCGAAGCCGTTATATAAGCGTTTTCGGAGGTTTCAGAAGTTCTCAGGTGCATTACAGGAGATTCAGAGGATTTTAAGCAGATAAGACGTATTGGGGATTCAGAAGGTTTTAGGAGGTTAACCCCTCAATAAGGGGGCTTACAGCTTTCGAAAATACATTTTGGATCACTGTTCTCAGGTGAGCTTCAAGGGAATTTCTGAGGTACTTTAAAGCATTTCATAAACGTTCGAGAAGTTCTAGACTGATTCTGCTAGTAGATTTGTTGACCTATACAAAAGAGTTCTTTATGATTCCTAAACACATAGTCTGATAAGGCTTATCCCTAATCCCTAATCTTAAGTACTCCTACTATTGTAATTGTGAACATAATAATTTTTCATTTAGGAAGCGTTACCCAAGTGAAGGTATCTAACTAGATTCTACCAGGATTCTTCCTTAACTCTCCTAAATGTATCACGATGGGAACAGCTCGCTGACGTAGTAGTGCAGCGGCTCAAAAATGACCCAGATGTACAATGACGGTTAACGAAGGGTTCAGTGTATATGGTTTTATTTTAAAAAAGAATGGGAGAATATGGCTTTCCATTTAGAAAAAAACATCGCAAAATTTATTTTCATTTTTTTGATCGGCCTACTGGTTGAAAAGTTATGATTTATTGAAACTTTTCAGTTTTAAAAACTTGAATTTTTTTGAATATTTTTTGTCCATCCCCTTTCGAATCCTTTAACTGGGCACTGATCTCTAGATGACAGCAAAAGGGAATAATTTGAGATATAACTTAAAAAGCATATCCTGTAGCATAATTGAAAAAAAGAAGCTTTGGAAAAAAACAAACAATTGGGAATTCTGCAGTATTTGTTGAAGTTGTTTTCTTAGGAATACTTTTAAAATATCTTAGAAGCGTTCTTGGAGAATTTTTTGAGCAAAGGAATCATTGTACATACTTCTTAATGATTTTTGAAGAAATTTTACTTGAGGCTTCCGATAAACTTCAGCAGGAATTTTTCGAGCAATTTTCAAAGAAATCTTTGGAAGAGTATTTAGAAACGATAATTACTGGGGGGAATCACTGAAGCATTTTTTATATACAGTGTGGTAGACATTCGTTTAGCCGAGACATATGTTTTCTTTTTTTCTCAACTGTTACAATTTTATTTTATTTTAATTTTTGGAGAATCCTCTAAGTAATTTGCATTAGCTAATTTAATGAAATAATACGTTTAGAATTTTTTAACCGTGAAATACAAGAAAAATATAAAATTTGCTTAGACATTCGTTTAGCCGAATTTTATATATTTTAAGAATTACATGATAAAAACTATCAAGTTTTAAAAGATATCCAAACGGAATCATTTTGTGTGGTGACCTACATTATAGAACGACCCAGAAATCAGAAATTTGATTGTTTTCGGAAGTGTTGCCATATAAATATTACATGCATGGCATATAAATGTGTTAAAATATTGGAAATGTTCCCAAGTTGATATATTTTGTAGTTATTTGCTTCTGATATGTTTCAAAAAATTCTTATAAAAGCATCATAGGTTAAAAACCCACACCAAACAATATTATTATCAGGAAAAATACCGCAAATCTATAAAAAAAATCACGTACTTATGTATTGTTCTTATGAAATATGATGGTACCACTTGCTTAAGGCGAAACTGGAAGCATTTTTTCATTTTTTTAGTTTTCGATTTTTCATTAAATAACGAAGCAATATTTTCAAAATCGGTTTTCGTACACATGTAGAATATGCATCAATATTTTTATTTTTTTCGTGGTGGAAAATGTTTTTCGGAAAAAAAAGAAAACATTTTCCATTCACAACTTCTACAAGCTTTTATTTTATACTGTTTTCTTAAATAGCTCTATTCTGTTATGTCGTTTGATTCTACTCTCACACAGGAAGTACAATTGTGCTGTTGAGTGATAACAGTAACTGTTTTGCTTATTTTTTTCACCTGTTTAGTCTTTGTTTTATGTGATATAAATCGTTTCAATATTTCAGCCAATACTTATACTCGTATGTATGCAAAAAAAAACTTCTGTTTACGTTGCCTCTGTTGTGGTAAGAAGTTAAACAAAAATTGGACAAATAACGTAAAACATGAAAAAGTTTTATCTGTCACATATTTTTTATTTCCGTTATATCTTGATAGTCAAAGCTAGAAATCGAAAGATGAAGAGTAGTTCTTTCAAAGCACGCAAAAAAAAATGTTGTTTTGTTGGGAAATCTAAGGGTTCTGGAGAGCCAATTTGTATGGAGATTTCACTTTGTCATCATCACATCATCACATACACATCATCATCTGTACCTAGAATGAAAAAAACACGTACAAAATTGTTTATTGAAACTGCATCTGCCTCCTGCATAACCATTCTGTAAATTCTCCCACAGAAATAATCCCAACACACCACACGCGTTCGCGGAAACAACATCCATCAACCTGGATTAATCACGCCAGCATAGTATGACGTCTTACCTAGCAGCGCATCGTTAAAATTTATTGCCCCACCTACTTGACGTTAAAATGTCCATATTTCAATCCACGTGTGCCCACTATTCCATCTGCAATCATCGGAGGTCAGTTCGGTTTCGATATCTAGTGCTAGAGCCGAAGCCGGACAAATCCATCAGCCTCAGCAGCACCCGCAGTAGTCAGTCAGCGGTCATTACATTCAGCAAATTTAACCACATTTCCAGTCAAGAGCGATAATGACAAACGATCTGCTCTGCGTTGGACGTCCGCAACAGGACACCCACATTCGATCGCCCGGGCGGGAAATACGCGCACTGTCCGAGTTCGAGTCGTCCGAGTACGGCGGATTTGGAATATTTGCGTGCATCATCATCATTTGTTTCGCTTCCGTAAACAGACAGACGGGACGGCGGTTGTCCTCCTGCTGTGGTCCCAGCTATGTAATCAGTCTGTAATCCGAGTGTCCAACCGCGATGGATGCGGATGGGGTCCAGTTCGCGGCTACTCACCGACGACCGTACGTACAGCAGCAGCAGTCACCTTCCATTCGTTCCTCTGCGTGGAAGCGAGGAAACATCAGGCGGATTTGGTTTTCCCATTCATAATTTTCTGCTGACGCTTTCCACCGTGAGGCAGCTAGAAGGGGTTATTTTGGCATTCCGGTATTCCACATTTCACCAGCTGTGAACCAGGGAATTCGGTTGAACGCACCGGAAAGGGCTTTTCAGTTGATGTTCGCAGCTGCGGAAAATATGAGCGCATTATTTTGGCATTTAGTGGATCCGTGGAGCTGTAATCAATGTGCCCTCTCTACGTTTTGGGGGAAATTCCTTTCTAATTATTTCTCAAGCCCGCTGTATGAAATTCGGAGAAATCGGTCTGCTCAAATTCATTTGGTATTTATCATCAAAAGTTCCAACCAGAGATGCTTATAAATTGTTTTTCCAATATTCCTGTCAATTTCCTATTTATTATTAACCCTCACGTACCCGACCCCCGACTACTCATTTTCGTAAATAAATTGGTACTAGTTTATTATACTCAAGTGGCCAAGTAATATCCGGAACCATTCCGGATTGATATGTCGCACGGCATGTTTAGGTTGAAAACCAAAAGTGTCCCCAATGAGGAACCTGTCACGGGGATCCGGAAGGGCCAACTTATTCAAATCTGGTGGTGACAGGTGTGTTTCACTGTTCGCAACAAATAATTTGCTGAAAATCGATGGTTCAAACACAATAACACACGAAATAATCACTTTTAGCCATTTTGGCAACTTTAAAAAAATCGGATGAAAATTGACGGAATGCCAGCATTTTGAAAATGAGTAGTCGGGGGTCGGGTACATGAGGGTTAAAAATATAACAATGGCTTACCTAAAAAACACAAGTTCCTACCTCATGCTTCCACTAGTCGAACGATGCTAAAGACCGCCAGTTGGAGTTATGTTCGAATGAGTGTAATCAGTTTTGTACCTTTTAATTCCGCCCTATGTTGCTTATCCTTTGACAGATACGCGTATTTCGACTCCAGTGGATAACTGACACTGAGGAAGATTACAAGTGGTAGTCGAAATACGCGTTCTGTCAAAGGATAAGCAACATAGGGCGGAATTAAAAAGTACGAAACTGATTACACGCATTCGAAGAGGGTATTCTGCTTAGAGGGTTCGAAAAGTCCGTACAAGATAAGAGTTGTGCACTTAGTTGGTAGTGCAGCCTGGGTACTGTTGTCCTTCTAACTTCAACTAGATTGAGGAGCAGAGATGCCAGATTATTTTATCAAATATCTGTATCAATACAGACTTTTCTGTATCGACGTATTTCAGAGTCTAGCAAACACCGAGAGTCCTAGATTTCATTAGAAACTATCGAAAATGTACTACTTTTTGACGGTTTTTAATTTTTACTAGTATTTATTTTTCTAAAACATGTGTAAAAATGTACAAATTTTTATAAATAATTTTTTTTTAAAGACGCTACACCGTCTTCAGCCATACATTACATACACGAGACAACGGACAACACACTTAACACCCAGTGGCCCAATGGAGAATTTTCCGTTTAACGAAAAGTTTTCCCCGACTGGAGCGGGAATCGAACCCTCACTCTGAGGCTTACGAAACGCCTAGACGACTGACGCCGCTAACCGCACGGCCACGAAGCCCACAGTTTAAGCAGCAATTTATAAAGTTTTCCTTAAATGTATTGAAAATAACTTAAAATGTTATGCTTTCTGGAGAAATTGACTTTTTTATTATGAGGAAATTCAGCCCGAGGCTGGTTCATCCCCGCTTTCTGGAGAAATATGTATCACAAAAATCTGCATTTTCTGTATTCTGTATCTTGTCTGCATAGAAAGTCAAAAATCTGTATAATACAGAAAAATCTGTATATCTAGCATCTCTGTTAAGGAGGTACATCCCGAGAGTCTGTTCACCAAGAAAGTGCAGCTCAAACATCGTATCTACAGGCATCCAGCGACTGAGTATGAAATGCTCCTCCACCGGATGTTATACTTAAGATGGCTACCCCACCACGGTAGATAGGGGACCTTAGGCCAATAACCTAATGTTTTCGAAACTCAAAACCCGTTACAGAAACCGAAAATGAATTGATTGATTGATTTGTCTTTATTAGAGAGACTTTCAGCCCTTGGCTGGTTCGTCTCTACCGAAAATGAAAGATTACGAACTGATTCAACGGTAACGACTTTTGACGCGAAACAACGGACAAGAATTGGATCTTGGAATGTACTAACCCTAGCCCAGCAGGGTAGACTGGCCCAATTAGCCAATGAGGCATACCGTATGAAGCTTGAGTACAAAGGACTGAGCGAAGTCCGTTGGCCGAATTTTGCTATAATCTGACATACGAGATGAACACTAGGCCGTCCTTTATTTTGCAAAAATTGTAAATGTTATAAGTTCGTTGTTGGAAAATGATCGTTCTAGCTAAGAAATGATCGTGTCAAAATTTGATGTCCGTATCTCAAGGCTAAGTGGTCCCTCAAGAGGACTAAAGTTGTCAAAAATTGTATGGGACAAAAATGAAAATGTTATCTCTAGTCGTTTTTAAGTTATTGACAAAATACAACCTTTTTTCCAAAAGGAAACCTGACTTATTTGGGTCAATAACTTTTAAACAAATAGAATAGCGTATTTTGTTCGTCGAAAAAAAATCATTTATTCAAGCCCCATACAATTTTTGACAACTTTAGACCCCATGAGGTACCACTTAGTTACTTTCCGGCTGTTCGGGTCGGTACGAAGTCTTTTACTTATTTTCCCGATCAGCCTAGATAGCTGTGTGGTGTCGGTAGCGGTTGTCTTAATTGGCTAAGAATAACACTACGGATCGCCTGATCCAGTGGTAAGAGTCCACTAAACAGGTGACCCCTAATTCATGGTGTTATGCGGCTTTATGCTTACCGTGCCAAGGACAGTGGTGGAATTACTCGCATCGCGAAGCAATTCGCGAGTGTAAAGGCAACACAAGGTTTACTCACGATTCCGAGAGTAAACAGTGTGTGAGTTTATTCGCACCCGCCTGCTTCGTGAGTAAGAAGCAAAACAAAAACAGAAACACTCATGAGTTTTTATTCGTGAAGAAATAGTGGAGGTGCGGGAAGTGCATTTTATTGTGGTTATAATAGCAAATCTAGTAATTATCCAACATAAACTAATGCTTTATGCTTCATTGTTCCTAAAAAGCAGCACTGCCAGTCGTTTAAATGCGTTTTTCGTCAAAATGCAAAAAAAATCCCGAAACTTCGCGAATCACATGCGAGTGCTTGCCAGCTTCGTTTACTCACGTATAAAGAAGTGCGAGTATTCTCGGGTCCCTGTTGTTCGCGAATATGTTTGTTTTGGTTTGTGTCTGCTCAGCTGCAATCTTCATCATTTTCCATCTCTGGCCAAGGAATGAATAGTTAGGGGGGGGGTCTAATAAAAACCTGACTACAAACGGAGCCTGTGGAGTACTAGGGTGCCCTCCACAGTATTCTGCCCTTAATGCGCTAACCGGAGCAACCGGAGTGTAGTTGACCTTGTGTTTCTCCGAGATAATCTACTATCCTTCTTAAGCCTCAACTGCGAGGCTCAATAAGGGTAGGATTATTAGTATGTTGTTTATTAGTTTTAATTATAACCTATATGGCTCTTCGCATTATGCATTCTTCACAGTGTCCTCTGTGTATGTTCGTCTTATGCGTTCTTCAATCGATACCGAATTGGTTTTATCGCTGCTCTTTTTTCTTGTGTTGTGATTGTAAGAGTTTGGTCGTGCCTAGTTTGGGTAGCGGCTATGAATATGACAGCTCAGACCAATCTTCAGCATAAAAGAACAGCTTTGGTCCAAGAACCTTACTTTCGTAGGGAGGGATTTGTATGTAGATGTAATGCTTTGATTAACACCTATGGTTCCGCATTTTGCGTTTGACCCATTGTTTGCTACTTTCAGTAAAATTGAAATGACAATCTCGCGTGTCATGCCTCGAGCCCCAACATGTTTTGATAAAACTGCTTGTTTGCAGCCTTGCTATTCCCAAATCTTGGTGGGATTATACTGTCTAGTTTATTCCGTAAGTGGATAATGCATCGTATGAAAATCAGAACTATCAATTTGACCTCTTTCTTCTGAAATGATTAGAACGCTTTGTCGAGCATCACACCCGTGATGTTTTTCCGGCAAACATGCCTCTCCATGGGAATTAACATGCTTACAAAAATGGAAAGTCCACTGTGATTCAAAAACAATTTTGTTTGGGTGTTTTCTTAGATTTCCAGGATATTTTTGAATACGTACCTTTCGATTCCATATTGGAAGCCGCATGGATTGTCCTATTTATCTTTCAATGATTTCCAATTGGATTTACAAAATGCTCAAAAACCAACATCTCTTCTCGGCATTACGTCAAGCAGCGATTAGGAAATTGAGTGTTTGTGGATGCCCCCATGCGGGAGTCTTGCCATCACTTTTGAGGAATCTCGTAGCAGAAACGCAATTGAGATAACCCAATGTGGTTTTCCTACATATGATTTTGTCCATCACGAGTCTCAACAACAGGCTGCTTCATTTGTAGCTGAGAATCGGACTGTGGAACTTTGAATCATTTGATATGTAACTACCCAGTTTTTACGCAACTGCGTTTGCGAGTACTCGGTAAACACTTGATTAAGTGAAATTGACCTAAGAAGCCTGAATCTTCAGGATGTTCTGTTGTTCTGAACATAATGTGGCTTACTTTACGCTTTATGCGTTTTTTACATTGCCTTTTTCAGGGCGCTGTTTCAACCCGTTGTGGTACGCTATGCGATTATGTCAACCCTATTCCCTAACCTTCCCTTTCCCTATCCCATCCCTTATTCCTCCCTTCCCTCTCCCTCAGGTAAATGATGAATAGGCTCGTATTCATGGTGATGGCACAAATTTCCCAGAAGGAGGAGAACGTGCCTCTGATAGCCTTGAGATAAGGACTTCAAATTTTGACACCATCATTGGTTACACGATTCATGTAAAATTTGACGTTCCTACGAGGAAAATGCAAAAAATGTAGATTTTCCATTCAAATTTCAATCGCAATGAGAAGAGCGAGGGCTCAACCAGCCGCACCCAAATTGTGAGCAGTAATTTTCGAAGCATAAGGAGATTGGAGATTGAAAAACTGTATAAGGTTGATGCGATTAAAATATATTTTATATAAAACGTTGATCCATCCTACTATACATTTACACCGCAGGAATCTGAAATGGTGTGATTTAAAGAGATCGCTTTGGTCACGATTTCGTTCTCTCGCATATATGAAGACTTTGATCATTTCTTCATTTATAAACTTACCCAACGTTTACATGCTATCAAAAAAGCCACAATTTGATTTATCGCTTTGACATTTATTTTGTTAACCTTTATAATTCCGCTATTTGATGTGCAGCTTGCATGGGTTTGGTTAAATTTTAAGTTTGACTACTTCCGGCGGGACACCTGGAACTGATTCCGGTTGTCTAAGATATGGTCTTAGACTATGTTTTTGTCAACTGTTCATCACGTGACCTGAAAAGCCGGAAATTGATGTGATTTGAGGCTATTTTCTTGCTAACCGTTCCGCAAATTTTTGAAAATGCCGCGATTTTATATATCGCATGCATGGTTTTGGTTCACTTCTATCAAATCACACCCGCAACCGATTCCGAACTACTGTGGCCTGAGACTATTTTCTTGTTGACCGTTCATCAGATTATCAAAAACGCCGCTATGGTTTAGTTCCTTTCTATTGTAACGTTTTGCGTTTTTTTAGTTAAATTTAATGGAATAAAACAAATAAATAGAATAAAAGTAATTTCAATTTATGTTGTATTAATGTTGACGACAAAGAAATGTTTTATTTGTTCGTAAAATTGGTCCATCCCTGTTACTTATGCTGATATATGTCGAAGCGTTTGTAAAAGCTTACGTGATTTGAACTTTTATAGCATAATGCTAATGGCGCGTATCTACTTTCTGGCGAATTACAGTCATACTGCAAATTTGTCGCCATGCATGAAAATCGCCATGCAGAAAATGTTGGCGCGATTTTTAATAATAGTCATCTAATTCAATAGTGGGACTTTTGAAAAGCGGCACAGTTTCTTAGCGCAACGATTGCTTCAAATCGATCATTTCGCTACAAGATCGGCTGGAAGACAGAAGTGCGCGAATTTAATTCGAAGTATCTACCAAGTTTGATTTGAGTTTGAGTTGCGTTTAAGTCAGTTTAAAGTGAATTGAAGTCTAGTTGAGTTTTTGGTGAAAGTTATTCTCCAATTTCTAAGGTAAAAGTAGTGAGTGAGTTTAAAAAATTATAAGTGATGTTAAACGTATTTCTATGTGATTTTTTTTTTAAAAGACACGGACACGTTCAATGCTTCCAGTGAGCTTCTCGCTCTTTGAAGGAAGCACGACACTAGACAACGGACTAGCATGCAACGCCCAGTGGCACAGCCGAAAACTTTTCCTGACAGCTGCGGCGGGAATCTAACCCGCGCTCCTCAGCACGATGCGACTAAGAGCTTGGTGACCCTAGCCGCACGACCACGGAGCCACACGTGTTTAGAGGACCGAGGTCCGCAAATTCGCGATTTCTGCAATTGATTTATTTCTCGAAGGAATTGAACTACGAAAAAAGGTAATTTTTTGATAATTAAATTAAAAGTGCTTAAGATTAACATGAATTCCTGTTGGACGTCTAGCGCCTAGCGCTTTTTTCGTTCGGCTGGTTTTTTCGTCGTCGTTCGGCGGTATCCCTCGCCGAATCGGGGTTTCGTAGGCGGATTGAACCGCCAGTTTCGTCCGTGAGTCATCGTTTCCGACCCGTGTGCCCAGCAAAGGCCCGCCTTTCAGAAGGCAGTCAAACGGAGGCGCGAGTGAAGTCGCTCAATCATCTCCGTAGCAAAGTATTCCCGTCGGCCGCCAATCACCGACGGTAAGGCCCTCTTACGTCATACCCCGTGGGCCGGAATCAACGAGAGCCGGTTCGTAGCAGCGTGTCGCCAATTGCACGTCTCGAACCTGGTCCGTATCCAGGAAGATAGAGGTAGCGGCATTCCCCGCTCGGTCATAGCTGGAAGCATAGTACGCGAAGCCGGGTCGCTGGGCTCTGTTTGCTCCTTTATTGACCGGAGAAAGACCATCCCGAGAATCACTCGGCATCCGCCGAAGCCCTCTCGTTCGTCCAACAATCGGAAGCTTCCGTCCAGCACCGGTAGTTCGGCCATACCGCACACGGGTCCCTTTGTCGACGCTGCGCGCCAAATCGCTGCACGGACTCGTCGGCAGCCGCCATTCTGCTGTCGCCATTGTCGAACATCGAGGTAGTCACCATCGTCGAGTCGTCGAGCTACGCCACCCCGTCATCGAGCATCGCAACTCCAAAAACCTGCGCAGGTATGTGAAGAGCTTTTTTCTACATGGCCATGTTTGCTCTTTTTCCATTCCGTTACGAATTTCCCGTCCAATACGAATGAAGTTGCTAAAATAAATAGTTAAAGTTTTTGAAATTAGTTCAATTCCGTTACGTTTCACATTACTTTTTGAATAAACATACTCACTACAGTCCGTTACGTTTTGATTCCGTTTTCGCTCGTATGAGTAAGCATCCCTTCCGGTTTTCCATAAGTTCTTCTAGCCTGTGAAAGAGTTGGAGTTTAGTTTGCGTTTTTGAAGAAATTCTGCCGTTATTTCCATGAACCGTTCAAAACCGTCCCTGAGTGAGAAAGTCTCTAGCAAAGTCGGGCAAAATTAAACACGACCGGTGGTCTCTCTTTGAAAGTGGCGCTTAAGCCACCGCGCTTTTACAATTCCTCGTGAACAGTTTACGAACGGTTACACTATATTTTACCACTTCCGACGCGTTACTCGTCTTGTCACCAGTTCTGGAACACTACCGGTTCTCCCAAATATGGTCTGAGATTATTTGTTGGTTAACCGTTTATCTTGTTACTGAATAAGTCATCGATATGTCGCATGTATTGGTTCTCTTTTACTTTTGATCATTTCTGGCGGGACACCCGTAATCAGTTCCGTAACACACTGATAGGGCTTGCGTCTATTTTCTTGCAACTGTTCATCATGTTACCTAAAAACCGTGATTTGAGGTATCGCATGCATGGGTTTGATGTCACTTCCGGCCCGGAACCGGTTGTGAAACACTACCGATAGTCTCTTAAATAGTCTGAGCATATTAGCTTGCTAAAGTTTATTAGGTTATCAAAAAAGCCATGGGTTTGGTTCAATTTTATATTTAGCAGCTTTCGGAGGGAACTAGTTTCGGCACTACTGACAGTCCATAATGTGGTCTTAGCCTACTTCCTCAATAACCGGTCATCAAGTTGTCAAAAAAGCCGTGATTTGATTTGCCGCTTGCAAGAGGTTTGTCAACTTTTATATACGGCCACTTCCGGCGGAACACCCGGAACCGGTTCTGAAACACTACCGGTTCAGATAAGGTCTGAGACTGTTTTCTTGCTAACTGCTCATCAGGTTATCGAAAATGCCGTAGTTTGATGTGCCGCATGCATGGGTTTGGATCACTTTTATATATGACCACTTCCAGCGGGACATCCGGAACCGGTTCCGATACACTGCCGGTTCAGATATGGTCTGAGTCTTTTTTTTATGCCAACCTTTCATTGGGTTATCAAAAAAGTCGCGCTTTGATATATCGCATGCATGGATTTGGTTCACTTTTATATTTGGCCACTTCCTGCGGGACTCCCGGAACCGGTTCCGGAACACTACCGGTTCATATATGGTCTGAGACTGTTTTCTTGCTGACTGTTCATCAGGTTATCCAAAATGCCGCAATTTGATGTGTCGCATGCATGGATTTGGTTCACTTCTATATTTGGCCACTTCCGGCGGGACTCCCGGAACCGGTTCCGGAACACTACCGGTTCAGATATGGTCTGAGACTGTTGTCTTGCTGACTGTTCATCGGGTTATCCAAAATGCCGCAATTTGATGTATCGCATGCATGGATTTGGTTCACTTTTATATTTGGCCACTTCCTGCGGGACTCCCGGAACCGGTTCCGGAACACTACCGGTTCATATATGGTCTGAGACTGTTTTCTTGCTGACTGTTCATCAGGTTATCCAAAAGGCCGCAATTGGATGTGTCGCATGCATGGATTTGGTTCACTTCTATATTTGGCCACTTCCGGCGGGACTCCCGGAACCGGTTCCGGAACACTACCGGTTCAGATATGGTCTGAGACTGTTGTCTTGCTGACTGTTCATCAGGTTATCCAAAATGCCGCAATTTGATGTATCGCATGCATGGATTTGGTTCACTTTTATATTTGGCCACTTCCGGTGGGACTCCCGGAACCGGTTCCGGAACACTACCGGTTCAGATATGGCCTGAGACTGTTTTCTTGCTGATTGTTCATCAGGTTATCCAAAATGCCGCAATTTGATGTGTCGCATGCATGGATTTGGTTCACTTTTATATTTGGCCACTTCCGGTGGGACTCCCGGAACCGGTTCCGGAACACTACTGGTTCAGATATGGTCTGAGACTGTTTTCTTGCTGACTGTTCATCAGGTTATCCAAAATGCCGCAGTTTGATGTGTCGCATGTATGTGTTTGTTACATTTTTATGTATGGCCCCTTCCAAGGGTACTGGTCCGGAACACGTAAATGGCCATAACTCCGGAACGGCTGGACCGATCCGAACCATTTTCAATAGGAAACAATGGGACCAGATTCCGCGTCGAATGAACCGTCGGTCATTAAAATCGGTTGAGGTTTACTGCCAAAAAATGATGTGAGTTTATTTGTACACACACATACACACACACACACATACACACACACACACAGACATCACCTCAATTCGTCGAGCTGAGTTGATTGGTATATGTGACTTGACCCTCCGAGCCTTCTATCAAAAAGTCGTTTTTGGAGTGAACATATAGCCTTTCCAGTACACTTAGTGTACGAGAAAGGCAAAAATTCAGAGACGCCAATGCAGGAAAACGCTGATTAGACTGGTAGTCCTCAAGGATCCATTCAAATATTACGTAACGTAAATTTTGACAATTTTAGACCCCCTCTTTTCCCCATAAAACAAGCTTTGTATGTAAGTTTTTGAAATTTTGTATGAAGCGTAACAAAGCGCTAGAGCACCTACCTCCACCCCCCCCCCCCCCCCCCTTAGCGTTATGTAATATTTTAACGAACCCCAATGGGCACGAAGCATGGACTATACATGCAGAGGACAAACGCGCCCTTGGAGTTTTCATACTGAAGGTGTTGCGTATCATCTATGGTGAGTGCAGATGGAAGACGGAACGTGGAAAAGCCGAATCAACCACGAGCGTCATTAGCCGAGAAATGAAACAACCATCGTCATCACCGCGAAAATCCGAATCGATCAAGTGGAGGATGATCTACGGACCTTTCGCAAAGTTTGTGTCTGGCAAGACGACTTCTACGCGCGGTAGAGAAGCAGGCCTTAAGCTTGTAGTACACAGGGTCAAATATTTGTCCAAAAAAGAAACAAATGCTCAAACATCTTGATTGACTCAATCGAATTTTCATTAGTGTCAAAGTGATGTTGTTTCTTGAATTATTTCCTTTTCAAATATTTGACCCTGTGTTCTTAAGGCCTTACTCTGACCGGTAAGTAAAGATTATGTTTTTTCCTAGTTTGTTATGAGTGTTGCCTCGGACCAGGCCAATTCCGATGCTCTGACTATCTACTAGGAAAAACAAATTCAGTTCCGTAAAGGGGTCGTCCATAAATGACGTAGCTTTTTTAAAGCGATTTTCAATACCCCCCTCCCCTCTCGTAGCATTTCGTCACATATTCAGATACCCCCCTCTATAAATGACGTAGCTTCTTGAAACCCCCCCCCCCCCCATAAAAAAAAATTCATGTCAAAAAACAAAAAAAAATCAAATTTAGCTCTGATTTCATTTTTCGAATGAGTTTAATCAGTTTCGTACCTTTTAATTCCGCCTTATGTTGCTTTGCCTTAGACAGATACGCCTATTTCGACTACCACTTGTAATCTTCCTCAATTATCCAGTGGACACTGGCACTGAGGAAGATTACAAGTGGTAGTCGAAATGCGCGTATCTGTCAAAGGATTACCAACATAGGGCGGAATTAAAAGGTACGAAACTGATTACACTCATTCGAAGAAGGTATTCTGCTTAGAGGGTTCGATAAGTCGGTACATTTCATGTTTATAGAATATTATGTAAAAAACAACAATAGCAAAATAACATTGCCGACAGCCAGGATCAGATCGCCGACATCCTGACCATAGGTGCAACCAGTGGAGATTATCACCAAAGCTAATGTCTCAATAAACCACCCATCGTTCTGCTTGATGCCGAAGAACAGGAAATTAATGCTTCCAACATAGTTAAATACCATATTAGCCTGAGCTCTTCCGAAGATATTAGTTTGCTCAAATATAATATCAAATTGGTTTCTTTTTAAACTCTTACAGCAGTTCATTTTGGAATTCCTCAAGGAGTTTTTTTTTTGGGAATCCCGTTTTGAGAATTTCTCCCTTTAAAATTCCTCCAGGATTTCCATCTGGGATTTCTACGAGAATTTTTTTGGGATTCCATATTTAAAAATTGCTCCATATTGAATTCCTTCAGGGGTTCCTTCAGAGATCCCTCAAACGTTCCTTCTGAGATTTCTCAAGCAGTTTGTTTTCTAATGTTTTTCTAAAAGTTTATCCATGGTTTGCTTCAAGAGTTCTTTCAAGGTTTTCTTTTCCTTTCTTCCACCAACAGTTTCTTCGGACATCTCTTCAGGGATTTAAAGCGGATTTTTTTTTAGATTCCATAAGAACTTCTTTCTGTGTTTCCCAAAGAAGTTTTTTTTTCGGGATTCTTCCAGGAATTCCTTCTTGATATTCTTCAGTAATTCACTTAGATATTCATTCCGAGATCTCGGCAGGAAACCCCACCGGTCTTTAAAAGCCCTCCCAGGAATTGCTTCTGGGATTCTTCCAGGAGTTCTTTTTCTGATTCGTTCAGGAATTCCTTCCTGGATTCTACTGAAATTCCTCATGGACTTCCTTCTAGGATTTATCCATGATTTTTTTTATCGGAACTTCTCCAGGAACTTTTTCCGGCATCTTTCCATTCTCTTAGAATTCCGCGAGGAATCCCTTTACGGATTCCTCCCTTTATTCCTTCTGGAATTCCTCCAGAATTTTCTTTCTTATATTTCACCAGGAGTTATGTCCAGCAAATAATCTTCCGGGATTTCCTAAAATTACATTCGGGATTCCTTCAGAGATTCTTTCCGGGATTCATTCAAAAATTTCTTCCTTATTTTCTTCAGAAGTTGAACCAGGAGTTCCTTCTGAGAATCTAAAAATATCTCTTTTTCCAGGAGTTTATTAAAGATTTTTCCGAATGTTCCATCTAGAACTGCTCAAGGAACCCCTCACAGCGTTTCTTTTGAAATTTCTCTATGATTTCCTTTCCAAATTCCTCCAGGAGATCCTTCTGAAATTCTTCTGGAAGTTCCTTCTGAGATTCCTCCAGATCCTTTTGGAATGTTTTCAGAAGTTTTTTTTTTCTGGGATTCCCAGTGGGAATTACTGTGGAAATGTTATCCTTCTCCTGTTGGGAAAACCTATAAAGAACACCATGAGAAATTCCTTACAAAGCTGCTAGAGGAGCTCCTTAAGAAATTGTTGGAGGAATTATTCGAGGAAGTCCTGTAGAAAAGAGCTCTTGAAATAATGCCATAATGCCATACCAAGCAACAAACTATTGGTAGTGAGAAGCATTTGAGCGAAATTGATTTTTGTCTGCAAACACAATACATTATTCTTTTCGCAGGATTTCAAAAGCATTTTCTCAGATACAGTTGTTGCGTCCGATAGCTGCATGTCTTATTAAATAAATGAGGCTGCTCTTAATCTTCATTATTGGTTATTTACATTGATGTGAATAACAAAAAATCACGCAATATATTTTTTTCGATTTACTGGATATTGATACTTAATGCAAGTAAAAATTTTATTAAATACAGGGGATAGACAAAATGATCGGGACAGGCAAAATTTTCCCTCCTCAAAAAATATTCAAATGGCTGTAACTTTTCGAATAGGGCATAAAATATTCTCAAATTTTTACTGTATATTCATCAACTAGTTGTGTATCAGTGGACAAAATTTTGAAAAGATCGGGCTATTCTGCACAAAGTTATAAAGATTCTAGAAAAAGGAATATTTATTCGATAGCAAACTTTGAGCTGTTATATCTCCGGATTCAATGAACTGAATGCAATGAAATTTTGACCATTTATGACTTATATAATGAGCCTTGAATAACTTTTGGCCTAACTTAAAATTCGAAACACGGAAGAAAATTATCACGATTAGATTATTTTTCTAATAAAACACCAAATTTTCTTAAATTTCAATATCGTTTCAAAATTCAAGATTCTAATTATAGTCCATTTAAATTCCCTCTAATTGTTTTGAATATAAATATGGTTTGAAAGAAAGTAACAACATAGCCGGCAATTCATTGAAAAAGTAATGGGATGCATATTAAAAATAGACCAATTTACTAAAAAATCATAAAATAAATGAAATCGCTATAGCTTTTTCTCTTGTGAATAATTTCAAGTTGAGTCAAACGTTTTTTAGAGCTCATTATATAAGTCGTAAATGGTCAAAATTTCATTGCATTCGGTTCATTGAATCCGGAGATATAACAGCTCAAAGTTGGCTATCGGATTGATAGACCTTTTTCTAGAATCTTTATTACTTTGTGCTGAATAGCCCGATCTTTTTCAAATTTTGTTCACTGATACACAACTAGATGATCCACTTACAGTAAATATTTGAGAATATTCGATGTACTTTTCGAAAAGTTACAGCTATTTGAATATTTTTTGAGAAGGGAAAATTTTGCCTGTCCCGATCATTTTGTCTATCCCCTGTACGAAATACTTTTTTTCAATAGGCTTAGTAGAAAGCTACGTAGCATATCATAAACCCCTACCCCCCTATCGTCACACTTCGTCACAAAATCACAAACACCCCCCTCCCCCCTAAAAAGCTACGTCATTTATGGACGCCCCCAAACTTCCCCATGTAACAAGGGTTTTGTAGAGTGCTTGTGTTTGTTATAAAAATTCATTACATTTAAACAGGATGGCACTAGAGCTCGGTTCGGTAGCATATATTCTGTAACGAAAAGGATATCTATCAACGTTGTCAGCCGGCATGAAATATATTAGTGTGAGATAAATACTATGAACAAACGATAAATCATTGATCGAAAGCAGTTCATATTGAATACTAATCATCAGACTGATGAAGCCATCATGAAGGTTTAGATGAGTTTAGTCGATAGTACAGTCAGATCATCTATAACACGCTTCCAATCACTTTACGCTCACCGCAATTTCTCAGCAAAGTTGCTTTCACTTGATCTGATTTTAAGAAGAAACTAAGACTCAATACAATCATTTGTCGCTTAAGGACAGACTTGTTAGAGGCTCAAAATGGCCGCCACAATGGCCGATTTTTGCACCTATTCACGTTTTTTTTTTTAAATTTTAAGCTTATTACAAGTGAGCGTGTGCAAAATTAAAATTACACTGTTGTTCGAAGCTTGTTTCTCGATACTTGTGTATATTGGAGAACTGTTGAACCGAGAATTCAAGACATTTGTCATTAACAAAAATGGACTAAATCAATTAGAAATAGCGATGAGCGTTTCCGTCCTATAGGATACCCGACTATAAGCTCTAGCATCATCTGCCTTCAATCTGCCGTCGCTATGATCTGGCATTAGTTTGCGTGTTTGTCGAAATCGTTTTCGGTTCCTCCGCATATTCATTGCTTCCTCCCAAATTTACAACGTTGGTTCGTTCGGTCATACTTGCATTCGTTCCAGACAGGATCCATGGAATGCTTTTAGCTTTATAAATACAATTAAAACGAAATCAAATTTTAATGGTTTGGTAATTATTTCAATTATTTCGTAGTAAAAGCAGATGCGTTCCGCATCTAGACGAAATGCTCTTTCGAGTCCCTTAGCTGCAGCAGTCAGTGGCGCAGTGCTCTGCCTGACCTAATATGAAGATGCATTCAGAACCATCAGAACGGATGCAATTGAAAATGATTGATTTTGTGTGATAACTGTGTGGGAATCGCATAAGAGGTACCTAATTGTTTTGCAAATCCTATAACATTTATGGTAATGAAATTTCAAAAATATCTTCAACAAAAAATGATAAGTTTTGAATTGTGGCAACCATTAAACTATTCATCAATGGCATGTGAAACAAAGAAACGAAATATTTGTTAATATCGATACACAATTTGGAATATTAATGGCAAGTATCACACGTGTGCAACAGATTGAATCCAGCAGCCAAATTTCCGCGATCGAATCTCATTCAAGCCGCCTTCAAAGCCAATATTGACCGATTCATTATGACAGTGTCTCGCGTTGTTGCGTTGATTCCAGACGACCTACCCCGATGATTGCTTATTGCAGTTTTACATAAACATTAATTTTATGTGCACAGGGGCGCCACCGCAGCCAATGCAAGTAATGAAACGGAAGGCAGCCAATTTTCCCAGCGCCCCCACATACCAATTCATTCGGTTAACGTCGATCGGCTCATGTTGCAACATACACAGATTGGTCATCATAGCGGCCTTGGCTATTGGATTTCGGGCCTTTTGGGTTGACAGATGTCCACCGGCTACCAATCCTTCATTTCGTTATTATTTTCACCACCATCAGCATAACCCGTATCGGAAAGAATTACAAATACAGATCACATCACAGCATAAAACACAAAACAAATATGTATTTTAGTTTTCAGTTCAGAGCATCTATGGTGATGGCATATAGGGCAGAACTGAAATATCTCCACCCTGAACGATTGTCCGCCATCGGCTTGACCTGCTATATTTCCTTGTTAAGGCATCGCCGCCATAAGCCTCTGAGTCTGCCACAGATGCGATGTTCTGCTGGGTTCCAATCTAGCGCTTGCTTGCAGGATTCATTTCCGCCCCTGCGTAGAGTGTGGCCGACCTACTTCCAATTTCGCTCCCGAATTTCTATCGCTATCGGCTTTTGATGACATCGACGATGGAGCTCCACGTTGGAGATCCAATTGTTAGGCCACCATGCATACATACCGCAACCGCCGGCATCTTTTGATGAAGACCTGCAGCCGTTGAGTGTTCTCAACTGATACACACCAGGTTTCACTGGCAAATAGCAGCACAGATTTCACGTTCGAGTTGCAAATTCGGATTTTGATGCATCTACTGATCTGGTTGTTTTTTCATACATTTCTTAACTCGCAAAAGCAGCCCTCGCCTTCTTCATCCGTGCACCTATGTCGCTCTTGGTGCTGCCATCGGCCGCCATTTGGCTTTGGCCTTATTGGATATTGGAAGATTTCAATATTCTCCACCGCTTTCCTATATACCGTGAAGCTGGAAGGGTTGACCGTGCTTACATCCAACGATTTGCTCATGTTGACGGTGATGATAAGATCTGCCGCCGAGGAGCGATTGGCAAGATCATCGAGCTTACTCTGAATGTCAGAGCGCCGTTGAGCTAGGAGAGCAGCGTAATCAGCCAGTTCGAAGTCATTTAGGTGCTCCATGGTAAAAGGGCTGCCACAGCAACCCGTGATTAACTTCAAAGTCCTTGCTCGGTATATGTTGCAGAATTGGCAACTATACACTACACATTAGAGCGAATTGCCTCTCTTCCCTCTGATCAATACTTCATTTTCACGGATAGCCTCAGTTCAATTGAGGCTATTCGCTCAATGAGGCCGGTAAAGCACTCCACTTATTTCCTAAGCGCTATACGATCATTTTTGAGTGCTCTATCGAATCAACCATATAATATCACCTTGGTTTGGGTCCCTTCGCATTGCTCGATCCCGGGCAATGTGAAAGCGGACTCATTCGCCAAGGTGGGCGTTATGGAAGGCGATATTTATGACCGTCATATCGTCTTCAATGCTTTTTTTGATTGCTTGTCAGCATGCCTTGATCAATTGGCAACAAAAATAGGATGCAGGATATGGGATGCATTCAATTCTTCCACAGGTATCGAAGGGTTAAATATGGGTCGAGATTCTATCAAGATAATGTGTCGACTTATGTCCAATCACTGTTCTCTGGGCTCGCATTTCTATCGAATAGGGCTCACAGATAGCAATCGTTGTAGCTGTGGTGCAGGCTATCAAAATATATTTTGATATATATCAACCATGTTTGATATCCCAGTCTTGTTGCTTCACCTCGAGTCCCGTCGAAAATTGTCTGTATGTATCGCTACAGGTTGTTTGCCCACAAATTTGAATACACACACATATATAACCGTAAAAGAATTCCAAATTCCAGCCATTAAGTGGCAGAACTTGTCATTGGTCCGTCTTAAACGCAGTTCAACGCAGCAGAGTGTCGACAGTAGATTGTTGCATCTTTGGTTGCATCAGTGTTGAAATGAAGACTGCCTAATCAAGAAGACATGAAACTCTGCTATTTTCCCATACACTCAGCCAAATACAGGCCCCTGCACAGAAAAGGTGACAAGGGAGGGGTTTTTCCTAATTTTGACAAAGGGCGAAGGTTGGCCTCGTGTATAGATCATCGGCAATGGGAGGGGTTTAACCCCTAATACCCCTTCCTTGTGCACGGGCTTGACTTAAGATTTTCACAATGCCCAACTTATGAAACGGTTTTTAAACAATTCATAATGATTCGAATGAATTTCATATGGTCGCCTTATGACGTAAAATCGTCTCACAGCTTGGCTTGTTTTGCAACATGATACTCTCAAGCGTCGGTAGCCGTATGGATTAAACATGAGCTCAGTGATCCCGACGTCTATGGATCGCATCTAGTCTGCATCATTTTAAGGACAAACGTCATGAAATCCCGCATCAAAACTTCAAACGCACAAATCTGAAGAAGCAAGCTCCAAACTATAGTGCATTTCATTATTTTGTTCTTGCTCACTTGTAATAAGCTTAAAATAAGAAGCTCAGGTGCGCTGGATGGGTTTACGAACAGATTTGTGCACTCAAAATCGTGAGTAGGTGCCAAAGTCGGCCATTGTGGCGGCCATTTTGGGATTCTAACAAGTCTGTCCTTGAGATTGTTTGCTCTTTTCATAAGTCTATTTTATAAAATTTGTCATAACAAGCACAACCAATTTTCATAATGTATTCTTATGGCATTCATAATTTTTAGTTAAAGCAAAAATTCATAAGGTATTTCGATTAATTTCGTTAGTTTTTGTTGCTGAGTGTACTAATGGCAAGCGACACCGAAGACCACCTGTTGAACTACGGTGTAGACCTGTGCGCCGACTATATTTTGTTCGGCGGCGGCGTTAGGGCCATTTTAAGCCGGCGGCGGCGGCGTCATCGGCGTCACGCCGGTTGCAGCTTTCGGCGGCGGCGGCGGCGGCGTGAATCGGCGTGACCAAAATTTGACCATTTGGCTAAGCAAAGGAGATGTTATTACGCTCTAGAATTTGTGGTCCGAGCTTTTTGGTGATGAATATTTATTTCTGTTCGGGCCCGTCACTGCCACCAGTGATTATACATATTGAGACATTGCCTGTATCCTTAGCGTAATGCATGTTGCATTATTTCATTGCAAATGAAGGGCAATACAATATCGATTTTGCTATTGTTTTTGTTTTGTTTTCTCTTCAAAAGCTATCAAACTAGATAATAAGGTCACACTATTTACACTAAGGAATCCCCGAATGATTTCTAGGAGGAATCAACGAAAAATATCCAGGAGGAATCTCTGAAGGAATTCCAAGAGAAATCCCTGAGAGAATACTAGGAGGATTTTTTTCGTGGATCCTCAAAGGAATTTCAGGAGGAATCTCGCAAGGAATTCCAGCAGGAATCCTCGAAGGAATTCCAGGAGAAATGTCCGAAGAAATATTAAAAGGAATCACCAAAGAACTTCCTAGAGGGAATCCCGAAAGAGATCCAGAAGGAATCCTCGACGAAATATCAGGACAAATCTCCGAAGGAATTCTAGAAGGAATCCCCGAAGGAACTCTAGGAGAAATCTCCGAAGGAATTCCAAGAGGAATCCTCGATAGAAATCAAACAGAAAATCTCGAAAGAATACTAGGATGAATCACTTCGCAGCAATTTGAGGACACTCAAAGAAATTTCAGGAGGAATCTCTGAAGAAATTTGAAGATAAATCACCAAAAAAGTTCCAAAAGAGAATCCCTAAGGAAATCCAGAAAGATTCCCCGACGAAACATCAGAAGAAATCCCCGAAGGAATTTTAGCAGGAATCCTCAAAGAAAGTCTAGGAAGAATCCCCGAAGAAACTACAGCAGAAATTCCTGCGGGAATCCCAGGGGGCACCAAAGGGATTCCGGGAGGAATCTCCGAAGGAATTCCACGTGGAATATCAAATGTTTTTCAAGAGCAAACCCCATAGGAAGTTCAGGAGGAATCTCCAAAGTAATTCAAGAAGAAATCCTTAAATAAACTCTAGGAAAAATATCAGGATAAATCCCCAAAGGAATTCCAGGAGGAATCCTGGAGTATTTCCATAAAGTATTACTAAAGGAATTTCAGGAGAAAACCTCGAAGGAATCCCAGGAGGAATTTATGATGGAAATTCAGAATTAATCCCCAAAGGAATTCCAGAATGATGTTTTAAAGGAATTTGAGAAATCCTCAAAGTATTTCTAGGAAGAACCATTGAAAAATATCCAGGAGGAGTTTCATGAGGAACCCCTGAAATAATTCCAAGAGGAGTTACCGCAGGAATTCCAAGAGAAAATCCCGAAAGAATTCCAGAACGAATCCCAAAGAAATTTCTGCAGGAATCCCCAAAAATCAACGAAAAATATCAAGGAGAAATCTCTGAAAGAATTCCAGGAGAAATTCTAGGAGGAATCACCAAAGGAATTCCAAGAGGAATCCCCGAAAGAATTCCAGAAGAAATTCCTTAAGGAATTCTTGGAGGAATCCACGGAATTCCCGTAGAAATCTCATGAAGAATCCCTGACGAAACAGCAGGAGGAATCACCGAAGAAATTTCAGGAAAAATCCTCGACGAAAGTCCAGGATGAATTTTCAAAGGAACTATAGGAGGATTCCCGAAGGTTTTCTTGGGGGAATCTTAGAATTAACTCCAGAAGGAATCCCCAAAAGGAATCCAAGAGGAATCCCTGAGGAAGTCCAGAAGGAATACCCGAAGGAATTTATGGAAGAATTCCTGGAGAAATCCCCGAAGAAATTTCAAGAGAAATCCCTGCAGGAATCTCAGGTGTAACTCCTGGAAGAATTCTGGGAGGGATTTCCGAAGGATTTTCAAGCGGTATACACGAAAAAATTTCAAGAGAAATTATCAGAGGAAGTCCAGGAGAAATCTCCGAAGGAATTCCAGAAGGAATCTCCGAAGGAATTTTAGGAGAAATCACTGAAGCAGTTCAAGAAGGAAACACCGAAGGAATTCCAGGAGGAATCGCCTAAGGATTTCTAAGAGAAATCATAAAAGAAATTTCAGGAGGAAATCCCGAAGAGATTTCAGGAGAAATTCACGTTAGAACATTAGGAGACATCCCCAAGAGAATTTTAGGAGGAATCTCCGAAGGAAGTCCAAGAGAAATTCCTAAAGGAATTATATGAGAAATCCTCTAAGAAATTGCAGAAGGAATTCTTAAAGAAATCACCAAAGAAATTCCAGGAAAAAATCACGAAGGAATTTTAGGAGGAAATTACGAAGACATTCCAGGAAGAATTCCCGATGAAATTCCTGGAGGAATCTTCGAAGGAAGTTTAAGGGAACTCCTGACGGAAGTCTAGGAGGAATCCCCGAAGAAATTACAAGAGATATCCCTGCAGAGGAATACACGAAGGAATTCCGCTAGGAATTCCAAATGATTTCCAGGTGAAATCCTTGAAGAATTTTTAGCGGATATTTCCTGGTAGGGCGAAGGGTTTGCAAAAGGTATTTCCCAAAAAAGTCCTGGATGAATTCCAGAAGGAAGTCCTTAAGGAATTCGTGTAGAAATTCCATGAAAGATCTCTCAAGAATCTCCTGGAGATATGGCTGGTTATAATTCTAAGGAAATTATTGAAGGAATTCCTTCAAGATTCTCTAAAGGAATTCCTGAATGAGCTTCTGTAGAAATCTCGGATGTAAGGAGTGTATCGGAAAGTAGTTGAAAATGTTCAGAATGCTCTATCTCGAAGCTGGGTTGGTCTTGTCATTTCGGTTCTTCTATGAAATCTTCGCAATATAGTTAAGTTTAGAATACCTTGGAAAAATTTGGAAAAGGTTTAGTATTATTGAAAATATGGTTAAATGAATACATCTCACAAAATAAAAATCTGCACAAAATGCAATTTTGTTAAGATTTTTCAACATTTCAAAAATCTGTAGCGAGTAAAATTTGTACGATAAGAAATCTGGAAAATATTGATGCTTGTTAACAGTTATGTACACATAACATATCATGCAACACCGACTTTTAAAATTCATATTTTCGATAGAAAAATCTCCTATATCTACAAAATGGTCCACTACAAAAAACGTCTAATTTTTGGTCAAACTTTGAAGTTCTGCTTTTAATATCTTAAAAGGTTATAAAATGCTATTTTTTGCTCTAACTTACTCGTCCATAAATTAGAAAACATACCCTTTTTAAAAAATGCGAACTTTTCATTTAATGTATTTTTTATTTGCGTAAACATGATTTGAAGGAGCATAGAAAAAAGGGGTTCCTCAAAAATGGCCTTTTTTCATTTTAAAGAATTGCGCTTAAATGCAGTGGAGATTTTTCTTGAAAAAAATAATTTGCCTATATCATGAGGATTCTGGAGCTCATTATGTTTGCACAAAAAAGTTAACAATTTTCGAACATTATCGAACTTTTTTCGCAATTTCAATTTTTTAGAAGGTGTGCAAAAATTTCAAAACATGCGTTCAGTAATCTAGGATAAAAACCCAGTTAGAAGAACATTTTTAGAAAATCATAAAAGCCATTTCTTTTTTCAAGGATTTATACAGTATCTCCAAAAATAAAATTACTTAAAAGTTGTATTAAACTATTTTTGAGGCTATTTTAAACATTTTCAACTACTTTACGATACACTCCTTAACTCCTGAAGGCATCCGTGAGACTTCCTGGAAAAATCTCCATCTCAATCTACAATCAGAAAGAACCCCAAGAGCGATGCCTTGATTAACATCTACAATCCCTAAAGAAACTTCTCGAGAACCCTGAAGCGATTACCTTAGGATGAATGCACTAGTCTTCATCACTGCTCTAGTCTTCGCCCCCTAAATACAAAGTTCATTTTTTATGTATGAAGTGGCGAAGATAAGAGCAGAATTTTGAGGGGTGTGCAAAGTCTAGAGCATTTACCCTTTAGAAATCCTTGAATATACTTCTGGGGGAATCCCTGAATTCTCCTAAAGGTATCCCTTAACCTTCCTACAAGATTCTCTGAAGGAATTTCTGTAGAGATTTCTGAAGGAACTTCTGTAGGAATCACTGAAGAAATTCAGGAGGAGTCTTTGAAGAAACATCTGCAAGAATCCCTACAACTCCTGGAGGAATCTCTGATGGAACTCCTGGACTAATTTCTGCAAATAATCCTGTAGGAATTTCAGAAGAATACCTGCAGGAAACTTCTAACTGGACTCTTGATGGATCTCCAGGTGGCATTTATGAATCCTAGTGAAGAATTTTTAAAGGGACTTCTGGAAGGATTCCTGAACGAATTCCTGGTCAAATAGCCTGGGGAACTTCTGAAGGAATTTCTAATGAACACCCGGAGGTATTCCTGAATCCTCCTTGAGCTATTGGGAAGATTCTTTAGCGAACTCCTGGAGAGATCACCGAAGGAACTTCTGGAGCAATCCTTAAAAGAACTTCTGAAAGAATCTTCGATTTTTTTTCATGAGCCATCCCGGAATAATTCCAAGAGGTATCCCCGAAGGAATTTCAGGAGGGTGTCTTGAACAAATTCCAGGAGGGATGCTAGAAGGAATTGCTGTAGGAACCCTTGATGAAACTCCCGGAGTGATCCCTGAAGGATCTTCTTGAACAATCCCTACAAAACGTCAAGAGAAATCCCTTGTTGGAATTCTAGAGGAATTTCTGAAAGATATCCGATAGATATCTCTAAGGAAACTCCAGGACTAGTTCCTGAAGAAACTCCTGTATGAATTCTTGAAGGTACTTCAGAAGGAATCCATGAAGAAATGCTCAGACTAATCTCTGAAGGACCTCCTATGAGAATCCCTGAAGGATTTTCTGGATTATTTTTTCATGTATCTCTAGGAGGTATCCCTGAATCCTCCCGAAAAAGTTTTTTCCTGTCGATATTTTCCTGATAGATCTACTTTTTTTTTTTTTTTTTTTTTTTTTTTTTTTTTTTTTTTTTTTTTTGAAAGGTTCCTAGCGGCACGCCGACGGACGTAGAAACCTCTCCCATCAATGTGCGCACAATCGTCTCGCGTTTGCGCGGACAACGACAGTTCACTAGGCCTTTGGATAGGACAGAGAACGTAATCCTTCAGAAGCAGTTCACCAGCCGTGCACGGAAAATGTCGTCCAGTAAGACACTGTTGCGTACTGACTCAGAAGGTTACGGTAGAAGGTGTGAAAGTTTCGGTTTTGTCATATGGTCGATTTCGTATTTGTTTTTTTTTGTCATGTCAAGGCTTAAAGAATCTTATTGTTCAAATTTATGTTGTGCCCTATAATTCAGTAATCTTTGGTGTGCCTATGATCTGTTTGATGGTCGATGTGTTCGTTATGTCCATTTTTGTTGATCCTCATTTTAGTACTGTTTTTATTATCTTTGAAAGTTGTTTTTCGTCCACATCCCTAGCACTATCAGTACATGTCCAAATAAGTCCAAATAAAAAAAAACCTTTAATATGCTCAGTTGGAAAATGTAAACATATCTAATTTGTCATAAATAGTATGCGTTAGTCAAAGTCGAAGTAGTCAGTTTTTGTCGATTTCGTCTTGATCACACGTTAGCTTCGAATCTATAAGCATGCACTATTAAATGCTGCACTTCCCACTATTAGTTTTATAGTTATTTTAAATTGATATTGCAAGAAAAAATTATTAAGCATTAGGCATTCGAAACATATTAGGGTTTACTCACAAAACTATCAGATATAAAAATAATGATAGAGAAAATTAAATCATGAAAGCACATCAAATGCTGAGAACTATGTATTAGCAAATGGATACTACTAATTATTTCATATTTGAATTGAATTTGTATTTGTTAAAATTAACCGAATAGTGGGAAGCCCAGGCAACAGTTTAAAGTCTGCCGACTCAAAAAAGATTCCGAGACTCGTCACAAAACACAAATATTTTCATTATGATTCACAACGACTCTCGAAACCTTCCCAGACTCAATCGACCGGAACTGTTTCCTGGGTATAGAAACTACTGGGCCCTAGCAGGTTCCTCCTGTTTATCGAGCATTTCTGATAAATCAGCCATACTCCATCTGTAGCAGCCGGTTCGCAATGAACCGTTGGAGGCGCATTAAAGTGTTAAAGGTGATATTTTCATTACAAGAATTTAAATTAACATCCTTCACTTTAATACCGTCGAACCCTGTGATCTTGGCCAGGGATATTTTCCTGATAGATCTACTGAAAAAAAAAATCAATTATAAAACTCCTGGAGGCGTCCCTGAAGAATTTTGTGGAGGAATCCCAGGTGGATCTCCTGGAGGCATCACTGAATCTTCTGGAAGAATCTTTGAAGAAACTTCCGGAGAGATTTGAATGAGGAATAATTAATACAATCTAATAAAAAAGGAAAACAAAATTTCTAAGAGTGGAGAAATCAATTATTGTAGTCAATCATTTATGATAGTGATCGTGAGATTTTTATTATCTCAACTTAATGTAAACTTAAATTTGTTCATGCACTGATCACCGGCGTGAAAAATGAAAATCGGCGGCGTGACAAACAGCGGCGTATGGCGCGCCGCCGATACCTCGGTCGGCGTCGGCGTGGGACAAAAAGTGTCGTCGGCGGCGGCGTGGCGCGGCGGCGCACAGGTCTACTACGGTGGTATCTTTGTATAAAATTTTAAGTGAATTGATGCGAGTATGAAAATTTACTTACACTATAATAAATAGTTTTAATTTACTAATTTTGCCTTTCTCGTTCACCAAAGTGAACTGAAAGGCTATATGTTCACTCATAAAACGAATTTTCGATAGAAGGTTGGGAGGGTCAAGTCACATATACCAATCAACTCAGTTCGACGAATTGAGATGATGTCTGTGTGTAATACACACATAGGAGCGATAGCTCATTTAGTCACGTAAAACAATGTAAAATTACATGACTTTTACATGAAAAATCGTAAAAATATTGTATTTTTTAGTGATTTTTCAACGAATATTGTTGAATAACTTTGAAATACGCAATTTGAATATCGTAGTGTCTTCGGCAAAATTGTAAAGTATTGTTCTAACTACATTTTAACGGTATTTTCGGTACCTTTTCGGTGCACTTTTCTGGATATTGGAGTACACTTTCGTGAAAATGTTCGAAAAAACACAATATCGATTTGATACACCTCTAAACCTTAATCCATAGTTTCCCAAACTGTGGGTCGCGACCCCCCCAGGGGGGTCGCCGGCCTTCATCCAGGGGGTCGCGAGGGACAGTTGAATATTTTACTGTAACAGACAACAAATGAGGGAATTTCTATGGTGGGTCGCGAAAAGTACGTCTGCTGGCAAAGGGGGGTCGCGCACCCGAAAAGTTTGGGAACCTATGCCTTAATCAATTTGGCTCATTTTTGGACTGAAGCCTTGTTTTTGCATGTGGATTGATAATTTGATGTGACACGGGTAGGTCAAAAAATGTCACTCACTTTCAAGGCACTTCCCAATGGCCGATTTTTCGGTTTATAGCTCGAATCGAACCGGAATTTTACCGCATTGTTTGCTATTAAAAATGGTCCGGAGCGGTCAAGGCGTCCCGGAGTTATGGCCAATTCAGTGATCCGGACCAGCACCGGCAGAACTGGCCGTATATCAAACTGAACCAAGTCCCGTCACGCGACACATCAATCTGCGGCGATTTGTGTAACCCTTAGCATAGGTGATGAATTCTGTGCGGAAATCAACACTGGAGACCAGATACAAGGGATGGCCAAAATGTTTGGGATAGGCAACTTTTTCTTCTCTCACAAAATTCGGTTCACTGGTTTCCGAGATATGACAGCTCAAAAATGAGTTGTCTAAAAATAGTGTTTTACCCGAACGGTTATAACTTCGCGAAAAATTATTCAATCGAGCCCAAATTTGTACCAATGATGCACATATAACAGGTTGATAAACAGTTGAAATTTGAGATTTTTTGATGCACTCTATGAAAAGTTACAGCATGTTGATTTTTTGTGGGAAAAAAAAAGTTGCCTATCCCAAACATTTTGGCCACCCCCTGTATTCCACGATGGCTCAAAATTCCAGATGATGGTCTAAAATCCAATATGGCGGCTCCAAATTCAAGGTGACGGCTGTTTAATGGAGTTTTAGGCCCTGAAATCATGCAATATGGGTATATTTGGTATGGGAAAGATGTCTGGAGTCCAAAAATGGCAATCAGAGCATCCAAGATGGCGGCTCTAAATTCAAAATGGTGGCTATTTTATGAAGTTTTAGGCCCTAAACCATGCAATCTGGGTATATTTGTATGGGGAAGATGTCCGGAGTCCAAAAATGTCGACCTGAATATCAAAGATGGTGGTCTAAAATCCAAGATGGCAGCTCAACATTCAAGATTGCAGCTGTTTAATAGAGTTTTAGGCTCTAAAACCATGCAATATGGGTATATTTGATATGGGGAAGAGCTCCGGAGTCCAGAAATGGCAACCAGAATATCAAAGACGGCCACCTAAAATCCAAGATGGCAGCTTGAATATTCCATATGGCAGCTGTTAAGGGAGTTTTAGGCCCCAAAAACTATGTAATATGGGTATATTTGGTATGCAGAAGATGCCCAGAGTCCTAAAATGGCTACCAGAGTATCCAAGAAGGCGGCATCAAATCCAAAACGGTGGGTCAAAATTTAAGATGACACCTATATAATGGAGTGTTGACCCAAAAATCATGTAATATGGGTATATTTGGAGGAAGGTGTCTGGAGTTCTAAAATGGCGATTAGAATATCAAAGATCGCCGCCTAACATCCAAGATGGCGGTTTCAAATTCAAGATGACGCTATTTAATGTAGTTTTAGGCTCTAAACCATGCAATATGGGTATATTTGATATGGGGAAGAGCTCCGGAGTCCGGAAATGGCAACCAGAATATTAAAGATAGCCGCCTAAAACTCAAAATGGAGGCTTCAAAATTCAAGATCACGGCTGTTTAATGAAGTTTTAGACTCTAGAACTATGCAAAAAGGGTATATCTGGTATGGGGAAGATGTCTGGAGTCCAAAAGTTGTGACCAGAATATTCAAGATAGCGTAGTTAAATCCAAAGTGGCGGTTCAAATTTTAATAAAGCGGCTTTTTCTTAAGGGTTTGAGGCTCAAACATCAAAAGCCAGATAAACGATAAATTGGGCCTAGGTTAAAATTTATGGTGCTATTAAATGGATTTCTATTATACGCATGAAAGTGCGTATAAGTTTTGTTGAAATGGGTTTTCGAAGGCACGAGAAAGGCGCCATCACCGCTAGGTGGATTAATTAGGGTTTTTAACATATTACACTAGTTTACAGCATTTTTGAACTCGGTAAGCTGATGACCATTTTTGGTGTAGAGTCATGCCCTGAGTTCGAAAACGCGAAGGAAAAAAAAAATACAGTAGAGCGGATTTTTTTTCGACTTTCCATACAAGGTTGATGATTTGAAATCGATTTTTGTTCTATTTTTAAGGAACGTCGCTCACTTCACACATGTCATTCTCCGTAATCAATGCTCTGATTGAACTGAATTTTTTACTGTAACTCGCCTACATATGAAATGTCACATTAAGGTTGAGAAAAATTTTTTAAATTGTTTTTTTTCTTATTGAAAAAAATACATTTCTTCATATATTTTTGGAAATTTGGCTAAGTTTTAAGGAGATCGTCCCCAAAACTCGCCAATATCTTGAATTTTATCAATCTGACGCAAAACCTGCATTCAGATGATCGAATGGTATTGTATTCAGCTTTCAATTTATGGAAAAAGATTTGAAATTGGTTCAACCAAACGCAAGATATTTGAATTTTGGATAATTTCATATTTTTTTAAGTTGTAAAACTCAATATTGAGCTAAAACTCAAAAACTGCTCTACTTAAAAAATTTTGAAGCACGGTTCCGAAATCAGTGCTCAATTATACTTCAAAAACTTTGGTCGTTGACAGAAGTTCACGACTTTCGTTTTATTTTGTAAACTAGTGTTATTAGTGAGTAGTGAGTATTTATTATATTATTAGTGAGTAATATTAATCTTGACCAGAGCTTTATAAACTTGCTTTGTTGGCAATGCGGATCAAATTCGGTCCCATTGACCCATTCTCACCCCCTCGAAGGGGTAAGAGTGAGTCAATTTCAAAAAAAAATGATGAACTCTAAATATTTTTCATCATTTGTGCACTGTTGTTCTACGCCATATTGTGCCATGTTATATGGGAATCCCATATAACATGGCACAATAGGGCATAGAACGACAATGCGTGCATTACCAAAGATCACATTCCTGTGCTCCAAGGTTTTTTTAAGCATAGAAGCAAAAGTTATTGAACAATGAATGGTGAAGTATGCATTTTAGATCCATTCTTACCCCTAACGACGCTACATAAGTTATACTAAATATCCTTGCCTTGCTATTTCCTTCCACTCGGGTATCATCATGAGAGCACAGGGTCAAAGTAAAACTGACTGTCCGTCCTGAGGACAGGCCTCGGTTGACCGAACCCTGAGGACACTTCCCCACAGCAGCCGACCATCCGGTGAAGCCACGCGTGGTGCGACGCCCTCCTGCATGCGTGCGCCTATTAATTTTTGAACAAACTTTCCACCACACTATGGAGGCCTTTTAATTTTGATTAATTAATATTTTCCGATAAACACTTTTGAATGTATACATACCTGCCTCGCCTCGTGCGTCGTTCGATTCTGTCCGGTCGGTCGGCCGCTGCCACAGTGCCATATGTCAGAAAGCGTGGTTTCGTTTTTCCGGGAATTCGACGGACCGACCGACATCTCTGTTGACTGATATCAAATTTTCCATTTTCGGACCATCGCATCGTTGGTACAGCCCAAAGTCAGCGGGTTGCGATAAATAGCGTTTAAAAATGTTGTTCATGTGGAGAAATGGTGGTGGGTGTGTTACAGTAGGTGGTAAATGAGGGTACAAATGGAAGCCTGTAGTAGCAAAAAGGTTTGAATTAAAAATTCATTACATTCGGCCCGTGGTTCAGTCCCTTCAGGGGGACGCATATATTGACAGTTGACGGGTATGTACACTGAAAGACTTTCTCAAACGGATCATGTGGGATAAGGTGAGAAATCTGCCATTGATCCGAAGTGACAGGTTTGAAAGCACTGCGTTTTGGTTCAAGGACTAAATATACTCCAAAAGACTAAATGTCGAATGAACACAACAGCTTGTGATTCGCGCCCTTCTCTGAAGACATTTTTATGTTTTATGTTCCATACTTGTTCAAAGTAAAATGATTGTACGGAATGTTCTGTAAACACTACCGCAGTATGTTGAGTTAACCGAAACTGATAGTGCTGCTTACAGCTTTAAAAAATCATTGTCGGTTCATCGAAAATAAGAGGCCTTCCGGTGTGCAGCTCTGACATGAATACAGCCAATGGCAACCGCAGCGGGTTCCCAAACTCTCGCGCGTCCATGGTGACACACTGCCGCGAGGTATAGCTTCCGAAATCCGGTCCGGAGTCGAGCGGGCGTGCGATGTGATGGACACATTGACCGGCCACCCCGCGGAGAGTTTTGGTTTTTCGGTTAGGGCGGAAGCCAGAAAGCCTCGCCAGAGGAGGATGGTTCGTGGAACAAAAGGAAGTATGTATAGCTATAGGTATCCTCGGTCCATGGAATTTTCACTGATGGACGGCGGTCGAACAGCTGTGGGATGACTATTGCATTGGTTGTTGGTGCGTGGAGGTGGGATGAGTGCCAAATTGAATCCTGCCTAAAGTCAACCCACACGGTGAAACCTACCTGAAATGTTGGTGGCAGTTGAGGAGTTCTGTATGAAATGCGTCTTTGGAATGAACAAGTACATATAATCAAGAATTTGATATGGTTTGTATTGTATCTGGCACGGTAAAGGCTGGGTATGCTGCGCAATTCAGATCCCATTGTGATCCACTAGCCTCTGCCCAGCAACTCCTATCCCTACCTCCACGCGGTACCGGCCGGAAACTATGAGCAACCTTAGGGAAGATCGTGTTACCAACCCCGGTGGGAAGTTTGGTCGTAGGCTGCCAAGAAAGGGGGGGGGGGTTGCTTCGGCAAACCTGAGCGTCTGTTCTCCAGGAGCGGCTCACAACAGCGTCTGATCCCCATGTTAGGGGCGGCTGATCTACGTCCGAGTGACAGGGAAGGACTCTAAGCTCAACTGTGCACTATGGTCCTCCGGAAAGTAGGGGGTTGGTGTCAGGCCCTACGAGTCAGCCGTAAAAAACCATTGTAGCGGAAAATCAGCAACAGAATAATACGAACCGAGACCAACGGCAACGATCCCAGCGAACAAAAAGGACTTGCGATTGGAAACTCGGTACGTGGAACTGCCGATCTCTCAACTTCATTGGGAGCACCCGCATACTCGCCGATCTACTGAAGGACCGCGGGTTCGGCATCGTAGGTACGAACGTTTAGAGGTAACCATACCATCTAGCAGAGCTGCGGCAACACACGCGAGCTGGGAACAGCTTTCATCGTGATGGGCGATATGCAGAGGCGCGTGATCGGTTGGTGGCCGATCGACGAAAGAATGTGCAGGTTGAGGATCAAGGGCCGATTCTTCAACTTCAGCATAATAAACGTGCACAGCCCACACTCCGGAAGTACTGATGATGACAAGGACGCATTTTACGCGCAGCTCGAACGCGAGTACGATCGCTGCCCAAGCCACGACGTCAAGATCATCATAGGGGATTTGAACGCTCAGGTAGGCCAGGAGGAGGAACTCAGAGCGATGATTGGTAAGTTCAGCGCCCACCAGCAGACGAACTAAAACGGCCTACGACTCATTGATTTCGCCGCCTCCAAAAATATGGCCATACGTAGCACCTTTTTCCAACACAGCCTCCCTTATCGTTACACCTGGAGATCACCACAGCAGACGGAATCTCAAATCGACCACGTTCTGATTGACGGACGGCACTTCTCCGACATTATCGATGTCAGGGAGGACTGCTGGAGTACAGTGAAAGCAGCCATCAACGACGCAGCAGAGAGCACCATCGGGTACGTGGAACGGAATCGACGGAACGAATGATTCGACGAAGAGTGCAGAACGGTTTTGGAGGAAAAGAACGCAGCGAGGGCGGTAACGCTGCAGCAAGGGACTCGACAGAACGTGGAACGTTACAAACAGAAGCGGAAACAGCAGACCCGCCTCTTTCGGGAGAGAAAGCGTCGCCTGGAAGAAGTGGAGTGTGAAGAAATGGAACTGCTGTGCCGTTCCCAAGAAACACGGAAGTTCTATCAGAAGCTCAACGCATCCCGCAACGGCTTCGTGCCGCGAGCCGAAATATGCAGGGATAAAGACGGAGGCCTCTTGACGGACGGACGTGAGGTGATCGAAAGGTGGAAGCAGCACTTCCATCAGCACCTCAACGGCGTGGAGAACGTAGGCACGGGAGCCCACGGCAACGGAAGAAACGACGACGCCAGTGCAGCGACGGACGGAAATGAACCAACTCCCACGCTGAGGGAAGTTAAGGATGCCATTCACCAGCTCAAAACCAACAAAGCAGCTGGTAAGGATGGTATCGCAGCTGAACTCATCAAGATGGGCCCAGAAAAGTTGGCCACCTGCCTGCATCGGCTGATAGTCAGGATCTGGGAAACCGAACAGCTACCGGAGGAGTGGAAGGAAGGGGTAATCTGCCCCATTCACAAGAAAGGCGACCATTTGGAATGTGAGAACTTCAGGGCGATCACTATTTTGAATGCTGCCTACAAAGTGCTATCCCAGATCATCTTCCGTCGTCTTTCACCTAAAGTAAATGAGTTCGTGGGAAGTTATCAAGCCGGCTTCATCGACGGCCGGTCGACAACGGACCGGATCTTTACCGTACGGCAAATCCTTCAGAAATGCCGTGAATACCAGGTCCCAACGCATCACCTGTTCATCGACTTCAAAGCGACATACGACAGTATCGATGGAGAATCAGTATCGACAGTATCGATGGAGAATCATGGACGAAAACGGCTTCCCTGGGAAGCTGACTAGACTGATTAAAGCAACGATGGACGGTGTGCAAAACTGCGTAAGGGTTTCGGGTGAACTATCTAGTTCATTCGAATCTCGCCGGGGACTGCGACAAGGTGATGGACTCTCATGCCTACTATTCAACATCGCTCTGGAAGGTGTGATGCGACGAGCAGGGCTCAACAGCCGGGGAACGATTTTCACAAAATGCGGTCAATTTGTGTGCTTTGCGGACGACATGGACATTATCGCTAGAACATTTGGAACGGTGGCAGAGCTGTATACCCGCTTGAAACGTGAAGCTGCAAAGGTCGGACTGGTGGTGAATGCGGCGAAAACAAAGTACATGCTGGTAGGCGGAACCAAACACGACCGGATCCGTCTGGGTAGTAATGTTACGATAGACGGGGATACTTTCGAGGTGGTGGAGAAATTCGTCTACCTCGGATCCTTACTGACGGCTGACAACAACGTGAGCCGGTAAATTCGGAGGTGCATCATCAGCGGAAGTCGGGCCTACTACGGGCTCCAGAAGAAACTGCGGTCGAAAAAGATTCACCCACGCACCAAATGCACCATGTACAAAACGCTAATAAGACCGGTGATCCTCTACGGGCACGAGATATGGACCATGCTCGAGGAGGACCTGCAAGCACTCGGAGTGTTCGAGCGACGGGTGCTAAGGACGATCTTCGGCGGCGTGCAGGAGAACGGTGTGTGGCGGAGAAGGATGAGCCACGAGCTCGCTGCACTTTACGGCGAACCCAGCATCCAGAAGGTGGCCAAAGCCGGAAGGATACGGTGGGCAGGGCATGTTGCAAGAATGCCGGATAACAACCCTGCAAAGCTGGTGTTTGCAACTGATCCGGTTGGCACAAGAAGGCGTGGAGCGCAGAGAGCACGATGGGCAGACCAGGTGGAGCGTGACTTGGCGAGCATCGGGCGCGACTGAGGATGAAGAGCGGCAGCCACAAACCGAGTATTGTGGCGTACTATTGTTGATTATGTCTTGTCTTAATGATGTTGAACAAATAAATGTTTGTATTTGAAGATATGACAAAGCCACACTTTGAATATTCAAGGGCACAAATCTGAAGAACCGAATATCAGTTTGCATTGAAAAGTTGATCGATTGATTATCTCCAGCGGGTAACCAATCGATCAACTTTTCAGAGCAAACCGACATTTGGTTCACATGCCTATGTTGCACTTCACAGGCTTGTACCAATTTGCTGGTACCGTAAAACGGGGTATCTTTGATAATGCGGGTAAGTTTGATAGTGCGGCAGGCTTTGTATAGTATATCTTATAACTATGATTCCTTCAACGAGTTAAGAAAAAGGCAAACGTAGATCAATTCTATACATATGAAAGTTCATCTTGGACGAATTTTCATTAAAACCTACTTTATATACAACTTTTTGGACAAAAAATGAAAATTGTTGATATTTTCGTCATTTGTCAACCCCTTCAAACAATCTGCTGTACGACTTCGTTACAACTATTTTTTCAATAAGTGGACTATTATTCTCGATAAATTCATCATAGTAGATTCCAAATCTGGCCTTAAATCTCTTAACGAAAGGTGGTTTTACGAAATGGAAGCAATTTTGTAGATTGGGACAGAAATCTCCATACGACGATAAACGCCTAAAAGTATGCAATACCCTTGTAGTTTCATGTAGATAAATCTGCGTTGTTCAAAATTTGTTAATAAAACATTAAAAATATACCCAAAAAAAGAAAACTCACTATGAATAGCATGTAATCATATGTTGATGTACCGTTAAATACATATTTTTACAAAGATAATGATTTTTGATAGCTAAACTCACTGTGTTTTTCACTCAGTATTCCACGAACTCATTTTTATATGTAAAATATAGCAAAAATTCAATGTTTTGATATAAAAATTCTATCTGATATATTTCACAAGGCTTCTCTCATCATGTTCATACTCCTAAGATTTCAATGTGTGATTATTTTTTAAGATTTGATGTGCTTTTCAGGGTATTATCAAAGTTACCCCAATATGAAAATCTGATTCTTGCTCATATGGAAAATTAAAAGTCAACCAAAATATTTGAGATTATCGAATCTTTCAATTGCAATTGATAACTGATACCCCAGTACTTGTTTTAAAAATATAAAACTTGCGGAAATACTGTTACATGCAAAAATATTAAGAAAATTCGCTGAAAAACTATCAAAGTTACCCCGTTTTACGGTACGTCGAAACGTACTGGGAGAAACTTGAAAATTAGAATAATTGGCAAATTGAGAGATGAAATTGTGAAAAAAAATCGCGTTCTGGTGTGATTCGAATTCACGACTCCGTATTCGCTAGACCGGCGCGTTGACCAACTGCGCCACAGAACAGGCAACAATTCTGCGGAATATTCTATTAGCCAAACTGAATCCGAGCCCACACCATGAACACTCGTATCTTAATGGAGGAATCTTGCTGGAAGAATTACTGAAGGAGTTGCTGAAGAAATTATTGATGGAATTCGACGAGGAATCCGTGGAGCAATTCCAGGATAAATCCCTGCAAGAATTCCTGGAAGAATTGCTAAAGAAATCTCTGATGGAATCCTTGGAGGAACTCCAAAAGAAATTCTTGCAGGAATTCCTAGAGGAATCCCTGGCGGAATCCCAGGAAAAAAAAAATCTGGAGACAAATGAGGCTGAAGGCATTCCTGAAGGAATTCTAAAAGGAATTACTGGACCCTGCAGAATCCCTCCAGAAATCCCTGGAGGCTTTCCTGAAGGATTCCTTAGAAGAATTGCTGAAGCTCTGGAAAATTCTTGATGAAATCCCTGGTGAAATTTCTGGAGGAATTCCTAAAGGAATCCGTGAACGAATTCCAAGATAAATCCCTGGAGGGATTACAGGAGGATTCCCAGGAATAATCCGTGAAGGTATTCGTGGAAGAATTCCTGGAGGATTTCCGGAGGCATTTTTTGAAAAATTGTCTTTATTTAAGAGACTTTCAGCCCTTAGTTTTTTGAAAAAAAATTTGGAGAAATAACTCGAGGAATTCATTGACGAATCCCTGGAGGAATTCCTGGAGAAATTCCTGGAGGAATCCCTGAAGGCATTTTTGAAAGAAGATTTTCTGGAGGAATCCTTGAAGAAATCCCTGAAGGCATTCCTAAAGGAATCCTTGAAAAAGACCCTGGAGAAAACTCTGGAAAATACCTGAAGGATTCCTGGAGGAGTTTCTGGAAGTATTACTGGAGGAATTCATTGCGAATCTCTCGAGAAATCCCTGGATAAATTTCTACAAAAAAAACCTTGGAAAAACTTCTGGAGGAAGCTCTGGAAAATTCCTGCAGAAGTCCCTGGTGGAATCCTTTGAGGAATTTCTGGAGGAATCCCTGCAGGCGTTCCTGACAGAATCCGTGGAAGACTTTCCTCAAGAATCCGTGGAGGAATTCCTGGAGAAATCCCTGAAGACATTCTTTGAGGAATCCTTGTTGGATTTCCTGAAGTTATTTCTGGAGGGATTCTTGGAGGAATTCCTGGAGGAATTCTTTGACGCTTTGGTATGTCTGGAGGAACTCCTGGAGATATTTCTGACGAAATTCCTGGAGATTTCGGAGTTATTGCCGAGACATTTAGGGAGAGATACAGAAGGTGTAAGAGCAGTTTTGGAGGGATTTCAAAGCACTTAACTAGGATTTAGAAGGCTCCAGAGCTTGCCCTTTCGAATTGTCAAGAGGTTTCGAGATGTATCAGGCATTTTTCAGGGGGTCCATGGAAATTCAGGGGCTTTCATGTTAGCTTTAGACGGACTGTAAATGGGTTAATAGGCGTTTGAAGGGTTTCAGAGGGCTTAGGATGTAACAAAGATCTAGAGGGTCTCAAGAAGCTCGTCTTCATTTTTAGCTCGGTCTGAAAATTAGGCACGTATGTGAAAGTCTTACACATGTTTACACTGATCGGGTTTAGCGTGGCTGTTTCCGGGTATTTCAGTAGGCTACTGAAGAGATAAAACGAAGTTGTGTGTGTGTGTGTGTGTGTGTGTGTGTGTGTGTGTGTGTGTGTGTGTGTGTGTGTGTGTGTGTGTGTGTGTGTGTGTGTGTGTGTGTGTGTGTGTGTGTGTGTGTGTGTGTGTGTGTGTGTGTGTGTGTGTGTGTGTGTCTGTGTGTGTGTGTCTGTGTGTGTGTGTGTGTGTGTGTGTGTGTGTGTGTGTGTGTGTGTGTGTCTGTGTGTGTGTGTGTGTGTGTGTGTGTGTGTGTGTGTGTGTTGAAAATGGTTCAATTACATTTTGGATAATCTGATGAACAGTTAGGAAGAAAACAGTTTCAGACCATATCTGAACCGGTAGTGTTTCGAAACCGGTTCCGGGTGTCTCGCCGGAAGTGACCAAATATTAAAGTGAACCAAATTCATGCATGCAACATACCAAAACGCGGCTTTTTAGATAATGAAAGGTTGGCATAAAAAAAGACTCAGACCATATCTGAACCAGTATTGTTGCGGAACCGGTTCCGGGAGTTCCACCGGAAGTGGATGTATATAAAATTTGACAAAACTTTTACATGCGGCACATCAAATCACGGCTTTTTCGACAACTTGATGACCGGTTATCAAGGAAGTATGCTAAGAACACATTATGAACTGTCAGTAGTTCCGAAACTATTTCCGGGTTTCCCTCCGAAAGCGGCTAAACATAAAATTGTACCAAACCCATGCATGCGACACAGCAAATTGCGACTTTTTTGATAACCTAATAAACGTTTGCAAGCAAATAGGCTCAGACTGTTTATGAGAATATCGCTAGTGTTCCGCAACTGGTTCCGGGCCGGAAGTGAAACCAAACCCATGCAAGCGATACCTCAAATCACGGCTTTTTAGGTAACAAGATGAATAGTTGTAAGAAAATAGACGCAAGCCATGTGTTACGAAACCGATTCCGGGTGTCCCGCCGGAAATTGCCAAATGTAAAAGAGAACTAGGGGTTGTGGGGGTAAAGTGTGACAACCTATGCATTTTGGTTGTTTCCAGTGGAAATGCGGCAGAATCCATCTGCTTTTCCAAGTAACATGGAAGGTAATGATATACCCTAGAAATCTTGTAAGGGTTTGGATTTAAAAAATATTGTATTCTTTGATTATTTTGTTCAGCAAAACGTGCATTAAAATGGCGTGAAAAATATCGGTGGGGGTAAAATGGACAATCGATGGGGTAGAATGAACAAGTCGTTAAAAGTTACATAACAGCATATTATTTCTATGTTTTTAATTACAAACTATCAAATTTCATACGAAACCTTTATTTTGTTGTTCTTAAACTTTTAATACAAACTTTGAAACACACTTAAAAAATTATTGTAAAAATAGTGTAAAAAACAAGCACTGTTTTGAATGAAAATTATATATTGTTGATATAAAATATTGTTTTATAACTTTTTACTTCAACTATCTCACGATGTATGGCGGCTGATGATTCAACAGTTTGTGGAAAATTTTGATGAAATTTGAACCGATTTACTTCCAAGGTCTGATTATGTTAAAATTATTTCCAAAACTTTTTTTTTACAAAACTAATTTTTTTTTGGTCAAACGTAGTCTTCTAGGTGGTCTTTATTGGTTTAAGGTGTAAAACTAGTAATAATTTGAAAATAACTGGAGACTTTTAGTGGTTATAATAATTTACGAGAAAACCTTAGCAATGATAAGCAGATTTTACATCATTTCCGATTTTTCACGTGATTTTGACAATTTGAAGAAGTTTATTTGATTTTAATGTTCACGATCAGCAAAAGTATTATGATTCATGCTTAAGCATAAGCTTCAATCGTTAAAACATGTTGAAAAACAATAAAAGCCATGAAATTTCACCCTGTCCCCTTTACCCCCACCACCCCTAATACATGTGACATATCAATGACTTATTCAGTAACATGATAAACGGTTAGCCAACAAATAATCTCATACCATATTTGGAAGAACCGGTAGTGTTGCAGAACTGGTGACGAGATGAGTGACTCACCGGAAGTGGTAAAATATGGCAGGGAACTAAACCATAGCGGCGTTTTTGATAATCTGATGAACGGTCAACAAGAAAATTGTCTCAGGCCACATCTAGAACTTGTAATAATATTTCGGAATCGGTTGTGGGTGTTCCATCGAAGGTGATTTAATAGAAGCAAACAAAAATTATGCATGCGATACAGGGGATGGTCAAAATGTTTGGGATAGGCAACTTTTTTTCTCCCACAAAAAAAATCAACATGCTGTAACTTTTCATAGAGTGCATCGAAAGATCTCAAATTTTGACTGTTTGTCAACCTATTATATGTGCATCATTGGTACAAATTTGGGCTCGATTGGTTAATTTTTCGCGAAGTAAGAACCGTTTGCGTAAAACACTATTATTAAAACAACTAGTTTTTGAACTGTCATATCTCGGAAACCAGTGAACCGAATTGAATGAATTTTTTAACGTTTATCAACAATATATTGATACTTAATACGACGTTATAAAATATTATATTTTCTCACGGCGAATTAAGTTATACCGGATTGAAAGTTTTATCCATATAGAGGAAAATAAGTCAAATTTACAATACCACCCAAAAATTACTAAATGTGCTCTTCCTTCAGTCTAAATAGGCTCTAATATATCTGATTAGAGATAACTTGAGAACAGAAGTGGAAAATCTTTGGATATAAACACTAAAATTTATTGACATTGATGTAAAAAAATTACATTTTATTGAAAAATCCAAAAAGTGTCAATCCATGATAACTTTTCTCAACGTTTAAAAAGTACCTATGTTTTATTAGTTTGTGAAGTGTTTACATATTGTTAGGGTACGTTCAAAATTTCATTCAATTCGGTTCACTGGTTTCCGAGATATGACAGCTTAAAAATGAGTTGTCTGAAAAATAGTGTTTTACCCGAACGGTTCCAACTTTGCGAAATATTAATCAATCGAGTCCAAATTTATACCAATGATGCACACATAATAGGTTGACAAACAGTCAAAATTTGAGATTTTTTGATGCGCTCTATAAAAAGTTATAGTTTGTTGAATTTTTTTGTGAGAGAAGTTGCCTATTTGCCAAACATTTTGGAAGTTGCCTATCCCAAACATTTTGGCCATCCCCTGTACATAACATCGTGGCTTTACAAAAATTTGTTGAGTGGTTAGCAAGAAAATAGCCTCAGATCACATTAATTTTCAGCTTTTTAGGTAACCCGATGAACAGTTGACAAAAACATCGTCTCAGACCATATTTGAGACAACCGGAATCGGTTCCAGGTGTCCCACCGGAAGTGGTCAAGGATTTCAGATTTCCATGAAACCTTTTCCCCAGGCAGGGCTCATGGATATATGAATAAAAAAATTGAGAAAAATTCAGGGTCGCCTATTTTCTCGGAAAACTCAGGTGGATTTTTTTTTGTTTTCTCCTGACACTAGTTACTGTAAAAAATCATAACTCAAGAATGAAGCACCGTAGAAACTTTGTTCTTTTTTAAGAAAATTAAAGCAAATTTTCTCATGAATCCAAAAAAAAGCGCAGGAAAAAGTTTTCCACAAATTTTTCCACAGTTGACAAAATTCGTAAAGAAAAGCCGGAAAAACTGAGCCCGAACTCGTCGAAAATTTTCCTGGGTTATGGCCGATTTTGTGAAAAATTATGATTTTATGATCATTTTTCACAAAATTGACCATAACTACGGAACAAAAAAGGGCATTCCAAAAATCTCAGCGATTAAAGCTTATGATATAACTTTCTTGCAAATTTTCAGCGAGTTCGGGCTCAGTTTCCGGTTTTTCTTTATGAATTTTCTCAACTGTGGAAAATTTTCAGATCATATTTTTTTTTTTTGGGTTCCTGAGAAAATTTGTTTTCATTTTCTTAAAAAAAAGCTAGGTTCTACGATGCTTCGTGCTTGAGTTATAATTGTTCAAAGTAACTAGTGTCAGGGGAAAACAAAAAATTCCACCTGAGTTTTTTCGGGAAAATAGGCGACCCTGATTTTTCTCATTTTTTTTTATTTATATAGCCATGAACCCTGCCTGTCGAAAAAGTTTCATGAAAATCTGAGATCCTTCGGCCCAAACCCGTACGCAATAATAATCGCATTTTTATTAAAGTTCCGCAAAAAAAAATAAGACCAATAACAATGTACCAATGTAACAATGACCAATAACAGATGTCTTTTTCATGGGGTGTACATGTCCCCGCTAACCCCCATCAGTCGGCCAGTAGCTCGCGCTCCGCGGTTGCTCAATTTTGTCCGTCGTAATAGTTATATTTTTTATGATCGATTTTTGGTCCCCGGAATGACATGTGCCATTGTTGTTTGATTCACCACGTGCACTCTGACGACTGGACTATGCTATGGTATGGTGGGGGCGTCGAAGAGGGACTGCAATCGATCACATGCTGTGTGGCGCTTTGTTTTCCCATGTCAAATTATTAAATAGAAAGCACCGGTACCTACAATCAAATTTATTCAATGCAATTTGGTTGTTAAATATTATTGGAAGTCATTGAAAATTGGACGGAAGCCAACCGCCGTGTATGAGGTTCTGAGTTCTCGAACTTTTTATGTTCGTTTTTCAAATTGAATCGAAATCCTGCTGTTTTGGCCCCGGTTCGATTGGGGCGGCATCGTTTGATGTGTGACAGATTGGGTTAGGTCCGCTGTGTCTGCCGTGGAGTGATCGGGGGTGGGAGAGATAGAGACACATCCGACACAGGTTGAAGTGGGAGAGACACCGGACGAGTGTAATTTCACCGAGTTCCAGCTATTATGGGCTTTTGTTAGCTTTTTGATTGGGCTGTTGAATTTGTCATCACAGGTTCATTCTAATTTTAGTGATTGAAAAGCTGAGTGCTCTTCAGTTTCCATTCATGCTGGGGTACAGTAAATAGGATGTTACCGGCTGTTTGATTTGAATGAGAAAGAACTTTTAAATACTTTCACGGGTAATAATTAAAATGTGATGTGATTTGTACCTTGAATAAAATGTTATCCTTTTTTTCTACCGTTTTTTTTTTGTTCCAGAGCGCACGTGGAATAGCTGAACAAATATAACTACTGGAGAGATTTTTTTGTACAGGATTCAATCGCTGTAAAAAGAAACGCATTATATAAAAAAACTTAGAGCATTTCCATCGATCTGTATTTTTTATTGACAACAATCTATTTCAAAGCATCGTTATACCATGTAATTTTATTCTACGCCATCTTATTTACCTTACCGGACAGATTAAGGCCTGAGTGTCCTCTGCTGTACGTAGGAGTCGTCTCCAGTTCCGCACTCGGCGTAGGGTCCGCCGACTTTTCCAAACCAAATTAGCAGTGCTGTAATGTACGTAGTACATGCAATATGCGTATATCTGGTATAAGGAGTAGGTCTGGAATCCAAAAATGGCGGCCAGAATTTCCAATATGGCGGATTGCAATCCAAATTGGCGGCTGAAAATTCAAGATTGCAGCTTTTTTAAGAGTTAAGGGCTCAAACATAAAAGCCAGATAAACGATATATATTTCTGGTGCCATGAAATGGATTTTTGTTAAACGTATGAAAGTGCGATATTTATCAACATGTCACTTTCGAGTTTTGTTGAGATGGGTTTTCGCAAAGCACGAGAAAGGCTCTATCACCGTTAGGTGGCTTAATTAGGAGTTTTATGCCCTGCATTGACATTGGGCTTAAAAAATGTAATAATGACGGTAACCACATTACCGTTTCAGAGAGTCTCACGGAGTTTCACCGGAATTCAAGGGGGTCTCAGAGTCGTCTCAAGACCATTTCAGGGATCTTAGGGGTAATTCAAGAAGACCAGGAAACCTTAGGGGCTTTTCAAGGGGGTCACAAGCAGTTTCAGAGGGTACTAGGAGGTCTCAGGCAGGGGCATCTCAGGGGGTCCAACAGAACTCCTGAGAATCTCGGGGGAATTCCGCAAGTCTCATGTGGTTTCAAGGGAACTTAGAGGCGCTTCAAGGGAACTCAGAGGGGTTCTAGAGGTCTTAGGTGCGTTCCAGTGAGAAGCGTTTTAGGGGTTCTTAGAAACGAATAAAATACTGTTTCGTTTGATTCCAGCTGTTATAAGCGTCCAATGAGTCATGCACGCTAGGATGGCGCCATTTTTCTCCCCATGAAACAATTACAGGGGATACTCAAAATAACTGGGACAGGTAAAATTTTCACTTTTCAAAAAATGTTCAACTCGCTGTAACTTTTCGAAAAGGGCATCAAATATTCTCAATTTTTTACTGTAAGTTCATCAACTAGTTGTGTATCAGTGGTCAAAATTTAGAAAAGATCGGGCCATTCTACACAAAGTTATAAAGGTTCTAAAAAAGGTATAATTATCCGATAGCCAACTTTGAGCTGTTATTTCTCCGGATTCAATGATCCGAATGCAATGCAATTTTGATCATTTATGACTTATATAATGAGCTATTAAAAACATTTTAATAAACTTAAAATTCTTCACACGGAAGAAAATTATTACGATTAGATTATTTTTCTAATGTAACACCAATTTATCCAAAACTTAATCATCGTTTCAAAATTCGAGATCGAGATAGTAATTATAGTTCATTTAAATTCCCTCTAATTGAATTAAATATATTTATGTTTCAAAGGAAAGCAACCAAATAGCCTGGGATGCATATGAAAAATAGATAAATTTACTGAAAAAACATAGAATAAATAAAATCGCCATAACTTTTTTTTTCTTATTAATAATTTCAAATTAAGTCAACTGTTTTTCAAAGTTCATTATATTAGTCATAAATGATCAAAATTTCGTTGCATTCGGTTCATTGAATCCTGAGATATAACAGCTCAAAGATGGCTATCGGATAATTATACCTTTTTTAGAACCTTTATAACTTTGTGTAGAATGGCCCTATCTTTTCCAAACTTGAACCACTGATACACAACTAGTTGATGAATATACAGTAAAAATTTGAGAATATTTGATGCCCTTTTCGAAAAGCTACAGCGAGTTGAACATTTTTTGAAAAGTGAAAATTTTACCTGTCCCAGTTATTTTGAGTATCCCCTGTATTTCGGACATCCGAAAGCAACGATGAGCGATGGTGCTCAATGAGCTGAAAGTTTTTTTTGCTACTTGATGGTACTGTAAGCGTTCCATCTTTTATGTTCTTGTAATAAAGTATATGCCAAACGACTTTTTCGTCGTTTGCAAAGTAATGTAGAATTAAGTTTTTGTGATTAAGTGTATGATACCCAGAGATTAAAAAAAACCTGTCGATGTATCGATAAAACAAGTGTCGTAGATTGATAGAAGCTACAAAAACAACAGTTCTCTTATCTTGTACCGACTTTTCGAACCCTCTAAGTAGAATACCCTCTTCGAATGAGTGTAATCAGTTTCGTACCTTTTAATTCCGCCCTATGTTGCTTATCCTTTGACAGATACGCGTATTTCGACTACCACTTGTAATCTTCCTCAGTGTCAGTTATCCACTGGAGTCGAAATACGCGTATCTGTCAACACGGTGTACCAAAAACCGTTATTAACAAATAAAAATGTCCACCCAAATGGCACCCAGCATTCGAAAGATATACTATTCTAGCATCTCCTCTGCAAATTTGAAAATGTTTCATCGAGGGAAATTAAAGTTTTTGTGATTTGAAGATTTTGAGCCGTTTCTATGGGATTTTCTTATATGAGCAAATATGCGCGCACGGTGTGCCTAAAACCGCTATTAATAAATAAAAATATACACCATATTGACACCCAGCATTTGAAAGATATACTGTTTTAGCATCACCTCAGAAAATTTGAAAATGTTTCATCGATGGAATCGAAGGTGTATACTGTTTGAAGATTCTCCTCTATTTTCATAGAATTAGCTCATATATAGCAATATTGTCATGGAGTGTTTCATTGGCTCCTCATATCACAAACAAATATTATAAAGTTTCACAAACACCATTCCAAAAATACACATTCAAACAACTTCTTTCTGAAAATTAGACAACATTTCATTGAAACGATCGCAAATTTTAGTGGGTTGAAAATATAAGATATGATAAAGTATATTGAAAATGCAGTAACTTCATAGTATATTATTTCAATTTCACATGTTAATCATTCATCGCAATGAATATATATTTTGAAACTCATCTAAAACATTGATTATATATCCCATTTTTTGCGATACTGTTACAAAACTAAATAAGTGTTTTTAGAATGTTTATAGACAAAGCGATAGTATGCATATTCCCAATGAAATTAGAATCAACGCATGTTGTTACTGATGATCATTCAAATAAAATATTTCCAAATTCACGGAAAATACGCTGATAGCATGACGTATAAAAGCTAGCTAGGAAAATGATTAACATTAAGGATTACTTTAAGAGCTTCAATATCTTAAACATAATACAGTCAGGTTTTTTTTTACGCGGGGGATACATACCGCGTAAAAATAAAACGGCGTTAATTCAAAAATCCGCGTAAAAATAAACCGCGTTAATTCAAAAATCCGCGTAAAAAAAAACCGCGTTAATTCAAAAATCCGCGTAAATGAAAACCGCGTTAATTCAAAAATCCGCGTAAATGAAAACCACTTTTAACTCAATAATTTCCTTCTTGATTTTATATTAAAAAATGAACTCAACGAATTATTTTAAGACAACATTTTAAGATTTTTGCCTGTCACTCAAAATTTCTACAAGTTACACAAACTGCCAAGCTATTGTTTAAAGGTTTAAAGCTTTTACCATCATTGATGACGTCAAACCCGACATCAACCTATCATTCACCTATTTTTATTTTGGCCACCAAACCCAACATGGACCCAATACTTGGTCGATGTTGGTCCAACAGTGGCTCAACATTCGATAAAAATTGACCCAACTTTGACCCGACATTCGATATTTTTTCAGTCTGGTGGAATTTTGCATGGTTTTCTCGTGTATCGTGCCCAGCTACTCATTCGAATGACAATGTGTTCAATTGATAAGGATTCGCTTCTCATTTGATAGGTGCTCTGATTGAATGAAATGGTTTTGAACATGAATATGTAGAAGAAAAATGTTTAAAAAGAATTGTAGGTTAATGTTCAAATGAATGAGATGAAGTTTTGCAACACTGGGTTAAACCGGTTCGTTGTTAAGACTCCATCTCACAGTTGACGCATAAGTGTCAAACTACAGGCAGTAAATCATGTTCACTTAACCTTCAGTAACTCGCGCGGTTGCCCACCACCGTCAGCACCACGCTAATGCTGAACACGAAAAGCGAGATTATTTCAACGTGTTGTACAAAATACAACAGCGAGATTGCTCGTGGGTTGATAGTTAAAGGTCACAAAGCATTCTTAGAAAATTTTGGGATATTCCAGGTAATCCTAAGTGTTCTGGAGCTCAGTTTTTAAAGTCTATGGCTATGACAGTAGTTTCTCAAGCTAAAAATAGTAACTATACATAACTAGACAGGGCTTAAATCAATAATTATTCCAAAATAGTTTTAAAATATTTCAAATCAGCCAATTGAACAGCCAGAAATGGACATAATAGACATAATTATCTGATAGATAGATAGATACAATAATAGATATAATAATAATCTCTGGACATAATAGATTACAAATCGTAGATTTGTACAATGAAAAAAGTTCATGTAATCTCAAGAACGGTTTGATGTCCTTAGACATCTCAACAGATCTGATGCTGTCTATTAAACTTTGAGATGTTCAGTAAGTCATGAAAGGTTACAAGTCGTAGCTTTGTATTATGAATGAAGTTACCGGTACACCCGTAGACTTTAGGATCTAAACTCCAGAACAGTTTGGATGACCTAGGATATCCTGACTGATTTGAAACTGTCTATTTAACTTTTAAAAACTTACTGAGCATAATAGATTACAAATCGTTGATTTGTATGATGCAAGAAGCTACTGCTGCACCCGTAGACTTTAAGATCTAAACTCCAGAATAGTTTGGATGACCTAGGATATCCCGACTGATCTGAAACTATCTATTGAACTTTCAAAAGACTTACTGGGCTTAATAGATTACAAATCGTTGCTTTGCATAATGCAAGAAGCTACCGCTGCACCCGTAGAATATGGGATCTAAACTTAAGAATAGTTTGGATGACCTAGGATATCCCGACTGATCTGAAACTGTCTATTGAACTTTTAAAGACTTACTGGACATAATAGATAACAAGTCGTTGCTTTGTATAATGCAAGAAGTTACCGTTACAGACGTAGATTTTAAGATCTAAACTCAAGAACAGTTTGGATGTCCTTGGATGTCCAGAAAATTACTCTGCATCATATTCTACCTTTTTAATGCTGTTAAACACCAAAACTACAGAAATATGAAGAAAAACTCTATAATAATGTTTGGAAAAATTCCGGCTTAAAATTAAAAATCCACGTAAATGAAAACCGCGTTAATTCAAAAATCCGCGTAAAAATAAACCGCGTTAATTCAAAAATCCGCGTAAAAATAAACCGCGTTAATTCAAAAATCCGCGTAAAAAAAAACCGCGTTAATTCAAAAATCCGCGTAAAAAAAACCTCGTAAATGAAAACCGCGTAAAAAAAAACTGCGTAAAAAAAACCTGACTGTACCAACGATTTATAAAGCCTCCTAGGAATACCAAAACCTTGGGCTGTAAATTCAATTTTACTCTCGTTTCATCATGAAACGTTTTCAAATTCACCGACAAGATACCTACATATCACGTGCTTAAAAAAACGGATGCCTAACTCTTAAAAAGTTTAAGTAATCAACGCTCACGGCGTGTCACATTTTTATTTGTATTCGAGTAGCAGGTTCCTATGGAATATTAATTAGATTCTCAAGCCACGGTAATTTACATTCCTCTCAATAACATGTTGTTAAATTTTCAGAGAAGTAGTTTGAATATTGTACTTTGGGAATTTGTGAAGCTCATTACACCGTTCAACACTAGTTCGCGTTATGAGATGAGAAAAAAAAAGAAAAGGGGTTTGAGACCCTCGAAACCCTAATGCGTTTATCAATTGAACACCCCAAGTTCTCAATTCAAACTTTGGTCATAAACTGTGAAGTCCCGTTCCAATATTTTTCGAAAATTCTTTCATTTTCTAGGGTTCCAAAACCCTGTTCTTATTTTTATCATCCCATATTACGAACTTTTTTTTAAATTTTCTTGAGCAGTGTTATTATTTGTTTATGATATGGAAAGCACCGATTGACAATATTTCCATATATTAGCTACAGTCAGGATTTGTTATACACGGTGAGTGATACTTTACATCCACCGCGATTTTTCGGCTGCCTTACATCCGATTGAGCTTATTTTTTGTGTATAGTTGCGGCATATCGTAAGCTAACTACCTTCCAAAAATGAACGGAATTGGTTGAAAGACAACAAATAGCGGTGGGCGTAAAGTTGGTGGCACCGTGTATAACGAACCCCGACTGTAATTCTATGAAAATAGAGGAAAATTTTGAAACAGTAAAAACTTTGGTTTCCCTCGATAAAACATTTTCAAATTTTCGGATGGTATGCTATAATAGCCCGACTAGAAAATTATATCCAGTTTAAATCATATTGTGTTATGAAGTTATAATATTTTTTTATAACTTATTTTCTTATAAACTAGATGCAGGATGATGTTAAAATAACTAAAATTGTAACAAAAAGTACACTGGCCTGAACAAGATTATAACCTATTTTGTTACAATCATATCCAAATTATAACAAAATGTGATATGAATTTTAGCCTCAGGATTACTAGTTTCTATCAAAATTTGATACAATGTTGTAACATTTTTTTCCAAATGTCATAGACTTGAAACTAAATAATAATACAATGAGTTATCAATCAATATTTATAACATAATGTGATATAATTGAGTTATAGTATTTTGAAACCACCAAGGATGTTGAACATGATTAAATCACAATGAGTAATAAATATCATAGTTTGTTAGGATTATGTTATACTTTTGTTACAATGTTCTAGTCGGGAGCATATCTTTTGAATGCCGATTTTCAGTTTGGTGATGATGATGATGATGATGATTGTGTACCCACCATCAGCGCAAGGATTACCTATGGCTGCAGAGTCATACCGGAAGGAGATGATCTACCTGATGGTTTGTTGTAGCAGGGTAAGCTAAATTCACTGGAAACCTTCGGAAGACAACACGATGGTTGTTATCTCGTGACAAAGTCTGGCCACCCCACGAACATTTGTCCAGAAACCAGTTTATTTAGCTTCCTTAGGCTACCCCTCCCAAAATCCCAAGTATCATGTAATTTAAATATAATTAATTATATAGTTGACCAATTACCTGATTTTACCTGAAATAATAATTATTATTATTATGATATACAGATTTTAATTGACCTACATTACGATTACAATTTTATTTACCTGAACAACGCTGAAACAAATAGTTATTATATTAAAGTTATAATAAAAATGAAGCAAATAACACTGAAACAAATGAAGTATTAGTAGTGAAAAAAAATACAAATATAAATCAAAATACAAAAATAAAACAAACCACAAAAAGTGAACTAAATTTTGATCTTATAATTCTCCTGCATTTAAAATAACCAAGGTGGAGAATTACGAAATCAAAATTTGTTATGGTAGATCTTACGCCGTAACGCACCATTATAAGGTAATCTACCCACGTTACGGGTTAAATGCCGGATTTCAGTTTGGTGTACATTTATATTTGTTAAAAGCGATTTCAAGCACACCGTGCGTGCATATTTACTCATATAAGAAAATCCTATAGAAATGGCTCAAAATCTTCAAATCACAAAAACTTTAATTTCCCTCGATGAAACATTTTCAAATTTTCAGAGGAGATGCTAGAATAGTATATCTTTCGAATGCCGGGTGCCATTTTGGTGGACATTTTTATTTGTTAATAAGGGTTTTTGGCACACCGTGGTCAAAGGATAAGCAACATAGGGCAGAATTAAAAGGTACGAAACTGATTACACTCATTCGAAGTTTTCTTATTCCAAAAAGTGTAATCTGTCAAAAAATAAGCAATTAGGGCGAAATTAAAAGGTACAAAACTGATTACACTCATTCGAGGAGGGTATTCTGCTTAGAGGGCTCGAAAAGTCGGAACAAGATTTTTTTATGCCAATCACGCTATCACAATTTTAATATAACGAAACATAGTGTGTACGTTCTTTCTCAAAAATGTTCAACAAGCTGTAACTGTTCATTCAGTGCATAAAAAAATCACTAGTTTTGACTGTTTGTCAACCTGTTCTATGTACATCATTTGTACAAATTTGAGCTATATTGGTTGATCTTTCGCGAAGTTAGAATAGATTTCGTACATCACCGTTTTTTAGACAACCAATTTTTAAACTGTCACATCTCGGAAACCAGTGAACCAAATTAAATGAAATTTTACATATACCTTTATCAACAATATACTGATACTTATTACGACCCTATGAAATGTAATATTTTCTTACGGCGAATAAAGTTATAGTGTTTTGACATTTTCACCCATATAGAGGAAAATAACTCAAACTTACAATATCGCACAAAAAATACTAAATGTGCTCTTCCTTTAATCCAAATAGGCTCTTATATATCTCATTATAGATATCTCGAAAACAGAAGAAGGAAATCTTTGGATATCGAAACTAAATCTTAATAATGACATTGATGTAAAAAAAAAATACAGTTTTCCGAGAAAGATCCAAAAAGTGTCAATCTATCACAAATTTTTTAAACTTTCAAAAAGTATCTATGTTTTGAAGCCTTTTCAAGCATGAAGATATTGTTGATAAACGTTCAAAATTTCATTCATTTCGGTTTACTGGTTTCCGAAATATGACAGTTCAAAAATAAGTTCTCTAAAAAATTGTGTTTTACGAGAACGGTTTCAACTTCGTGAAAGATTAACTTATAGATCTCAAATTTGTACCAGTTATGCACATATAAGGCTGATACAAATTTAATTTTGAATTTTTGTAAACCCCCCCCCCCCCCCCCTTTACAAATTTTTGGCTGGATTTTGCATTTTGAGGGGGCAGATAAAAAAAATATCAAAATATCGGGTCTTGCCAAAAATTCTTTAACAAATCCAAAGAGTTTTAATATTTTTCATATTAAATACTTTATTATTTTTATCCCCCCCCATCGACCAGCCAAAGAGTGGTGGGACAAAATTGAAATAAATATTTGTAACGGCCTAATAGGTTGACAAACAGTCAAAATCTGAGAAATTCTGATACACTCTATGAAAAGTTACAGCATGTGAACTTATTTGTGAGAGAAAAAAAAGTTGCCTATCCCAAACATTTTGGCCATCCCCTGTATATTGGAACCCCATTTTAAGCCATGGGCGGGAGGGAGGCATAAATTGGAAATGTGCATACATTAAAACAGAGCAGAAAAAATATAGTTTATGCTTAAATAAAGTCAACTTTAAATAAGGGAAACTAGTTCTCGACAATAGGTTTGGCTCCTGATGGTTTGATATGAGGCCAAGGAGGGTTTCTCCAGTTACAGGGGAATATGAATGGTGGAGGTTCTAAGTGGTTTCTGGGATGTTTTTGAGAGCTTCAAGAACATTTAATACGGAATAGGAACGCGGCCAGGTACATTTTTGACTCGCGTTTTCAGTAGCTCCGATCTCGTCATCCACAAAATGCACGAAGTCGAAAATGCTACTCGATGTTTACCAGGAGTGATTAAGCAATGCAATTCCAATTTCAGCTCTGTGTGTTGGTTTGCTGACGATATCCGTGCCATTTTTGGATTCGCTTATGCATTTCCTTACAGTGGTTTCAAGGAGCTTTAGGTGAGCTTCAGAGGCATTCCAGAGGAAGGTTTAAAGTCCCTTTCAGATGCTTCTCTAAAGCTCCCTGGAACTCCCAGAAAAGCCCCTGCCCAAGAAACAGAAGTAGCTGAACAACAGTTTCTTCATCTGTTTGTTTAACGCTTATACAGCCAAAATGTTTGTAGGGAATCCCTCTAAAATGCCTGTGAAACCCCTTGAGGCCCCCTGAAACGCCCCTAAAATTCTTTGAAACGACCCTGAGACCCCCTCAGAAGCCTCCTTCTAGAACCCCCCCGCCCCCCTACAACGCCTCTAAGATTCCCTGAAACGCAATTGAGACTCCCAGGAGCCTTCCTGAGACTTTTAGCCTTACTTAAGCCCCAGAAACGGAGCCAGGTCATTCGGAAGAAGGCCATTCGGCTGAAGGTCATCATGCCGAACGGTCATTAGGCCGAATGGTCATCAGGATGAATTGGGTTTTTAAATTAAGAAAAATGTATCGATTTTTTGATTTTATACGAAAGAGCACCTTTTTCTGAGCCACTATGATTTTTTTCAGATTTTTAGAACTTTATTTTGATACCTAAAATCAATTTCAAAGAGTTTTTTTTTAAATCACCTTTTGACAGCTGGGTAACTGTTTGACAGCTCCACCCAGTACAAAATGCGATGAGGGGTGATTCGACAAATCGCTCCCATACAAACTTCAAATTGATTTTTAAATAGGTTCCCGGGCACCAAAATTCATGAAAATTTGGATTTCGGCTCAGTTTCGCATGCAGATTCAGAATATGGAATTATCTCAACACCGCTAAAGAAGCCAATTGCAATTCGATGAAACGCCTACCTCTATATGTGTACGACACGTGATGTGAGACCTCAATCAGACCCTGATCTGACATCCCATACATCGATCGTATTGTAAACATTGATGTAAAACAATTGAACCACTGCACGAATTCATGCTGGCCTGCTTACCCTCCCCAAAAAATTTGACGTTTGAGCGGTGTCGGCACCGGTGAGAGTAAGCAGGCCTGCATAAATTCGTGCAGTGGACCATTGATATTATCCTATACGACCGCTTCGCTCTACCGAAAAGGGAATTTCACAACATTGATTGGCACAAAAAATGGGAATATATTTGTTCATTTTTTTGAATCTTCGATTGTAACCATATAACTTGATGTCTATTTAAATTGTTACATGTTGGTAAAAAAGTGTGTCGTTTCATTATTAGTTTAATTTATTAATTGAAAAACTTGAACTAATTACTATATCAAAAGTCTTGCAATTAAACTAATCAGTACATTTCTTCTTTAGCGAAAACAATATTCAGCAGGGAACCAGGTAGAGGTCGGCGCCTTCGTGAAAGGCTGCGAGCGCACTGGCTGCACGCGGTTGAAGAAAATCTACGATCACTACACGTTAGGGGAAACTGAAGGAACATCTCCCAAGACCGACGAAGATGGTTTTCTACTATATGCTCGGCGTTGGAGTAAAGTTACTTAGTAGCCAACAAGGTATCAAGGATGGTATATTTCCTCTTGAAACTTAAAAAAAAATTCACAAGGGTTATTTCATTAGGTAATCCAATAGGAAATGCCACTCACAAAAAGGAAATTTCCGTATAAGGAAGCATTATGGCGTATTTTGATGTTATTTTTCAAAAAATGCGTCTGAAGCCCCCTTAGACCCCCCGAAACATTCCTAAGACCCCCTAAAGTATCTCAGAAGTCCCTTAAAATGCCCATGAGATCCCCTTGTACGTTCCTGAGATCCTTTGGAGCCCCCTGAAGCGTATCCAAGACTTCCTCGAATCCTGTGGAACCTCCCTGAGACCCCCTGCAGCCTCCTGAAACTCCCTTATACTCTTAAACGCACTTGAGACATTCTATAGTCGCCGTAGAACGCCTGAGACCTCTAAAACGTTCCTCATATCCCCTGGGACCTTCCACGATACTCTCTGAAACTCTATGAAACGTCTCTGAGAACCTCTGGAACCCCCTCTTCCCCTGAAATGCACCTGAGACTCTCTGGAGCACCCGTGAAGCACCTGAGTACTCTGAAAAATCCCTCACATCCCCTGGAACCGTTCCAGAACTGAGACTCTCTAAAACACCCCTGAGACACAAATATACGCTCCGGAGACTACCTGGAACCTCCCTGAAATGCTCCTGAGACCACATGGAACTTTCTGAATCGTCCATGAGAACCCTCTGGAACCCCCTGACTCCCTGGGGACGTCTGAAACGCATCTGCGATCCACAGGAACCCCGTTAAACGTTCCTATCCTGTGACATCCTATGAGACCTTCTGAATCTTCCTTAGAATTCCTAATAATCCTTTAACCCTTTGGAGCCGGAGGGGTCATATATGACCCCAACATAGAAACGGCTGTATAAATTCACCCATTCAGTAAAACAGAATACTGTCTTCGGCAAAGTTGTTGCAAATTGAGTCCTCTATTAAGGAAAAATGGGAATATTTGTATATGAGACTTCATTGACAACCTAGAACATCCTGAACACTATGAAATTTGCAAAAACGAAATAATTGACATACCAGTTGTTCTTAAAGCTGAACTTGAATATGGGTTACGTTTATATGTATTCATTAACCCTTGGAATATCAAGAGATGTTTTATATTCTGGGATGTTCTAGGTGTTCCAAATTGTCCTAGAGTGAAGTCCTTCAAATCTACAAGAATAATTTTATGTATTTTCGCCACAAATAATAGCATTGCATAACTTACTGTGATCCGTGAAGCTCTTGACATCTACAATGTCATTTAGAGACACTACAGGGATATCCCAGGTCAGCCAAACCACCTTAGAGTTCAGAACTTCAGATCTACACTCGTAACAATAGCCATATCAGTTATACTGAGTAACGCTGCATAACCAACCGCAGTTACTGGAGCAGTCTGAATTCTACTAGCTTATTATAACCCTTTGGGACATTCAGGGTCGTCCAAACTGTTCTATAATGAATTCCTTCAAATCTACAAGAATAACTCTATGTGTTATCGCCATAAATGATAGTATTATATAATCTGGTGGGATCCGTGAAGTTCTTGAAATCTCATTCATGTTCAAATGTCACTCAGAGACACTATAGGCACAAACAAACAGACGTAACACTTCGAACATTTTTCGAATCAAATCATAGTCACGGAAACATGTTCGCCCAATGCTAGAAGGACTGAGTTTGGCCGACCATCAACTAGGTGGCGGTAGTGGGCAAACGTCAAACTCGAGCAAAAACGATGCGAGCGCCACGGGTGGTCATTTGGCCAACTATCAAATTTTAAAATAGACCGTTAAATCGGTGTACGATGCAAAATATCAGAGTGTTACGTCTGTTTGTCTGTGCTATAGGGATATTCCAGGTCAGCCAAACTACCTTGGAGTTCAGAACTTCAGGTCTACATTTGTAACAGTAGCCATATTTGTTATAATGAGTAACACTGCATAATTAACCGCGGTTACTGGAGCAATCTGAAGTCTACTAGCTTATTTTAACTCTTTTGGATATTCACGGTCGGCCAAAATGTTATATCATGAAGTCCTTCAAATCTACAAGAATAATTCTATGTGTTTTCGGCATGAATAATAGTATTGCATAATCTGGTGGGATCCGTGAAGCTCTTGAAATCTCAAATGCCATTAAAAGACACTAGAGGAATATTCCAGGTCAGCCAAACTACAGTATGCGGCAGGAAAAAATGCGAAAGTGTTTTTCAACTTCAAACCTCATTTTCGTCCATTTGACATTAACCAATCTATGTTTCAACGTTCCATGATCTATAATAGGCTAGTTTTCTGAAAAGTTAATTAAAAAATTTCCCATTTTGGTCACTAACCTTTACAGGGCGGCGCCTGAAGATGAAGACAACCAGAATTTTCAAACCGCAGAAAATCGCACAGGTCGCTAAATTTCGCATCTGATAAAACAAATTTTTTGATTTTCTCTACAATACCATCAAATATGGCTAAAATATAAACGACTCATAAGAAAGCCATCATTCTTAATAAATAATTCCAAAAGTCCCAGTGAAGAAACAGGGGTGCAAGCAGTGATAAATAACAAAATTTCCATAAACAATTAAAAAAATGCATAAATAAATAAAAAGTTTCCATAAATAATTGATTTTTGGGCAATTAAAAACGTCAAAAATGCAATGAATAATTCAACTGTTGCAATAAAAAAAGCCATTTTTCCCACCAAATAACTTCGAATTTTCCATAAATAAATCCGATTTTTCCATAATAAATTAGAAAATTCACAATAAAAAATATCGATAAAGCAATAAATAATTCAAAAAGTGCAATAAACGAAAAAATAAATAATCAATAAATGTCAAAAAATGAGCAATAAACGTAAATGCATTTTGAGCCAAAAAATCAAGTAGACCATGCGGCGAAGCCGCATAGAGGATTGAGGAACTGAGGCGGCAGAAGGCCGCCGAAGTTTCCGATATCCGATGCACCGTAACTGCATCGATTCAGTTCTAGGCAAGCCACAGATCCAAGAATTTGCCCGGTGTAATGCAAACATAGATGTTATCCCTTTTTTAGGTCCGACGAGCGATAGCGAGTTCGGACAGCAAGCAATTGCTCGATAAATTGCAATCATAGTTACGCAAGCTTTTCAGTCGTTTCAGTCATATAAGTGCGATTCAGCATTTCACTGTCTCATAATTTCCTGCATTTGTTTTTCATGGGTAATTTCGTCATTTTTTATTGCATTTTTTGAATTTTTTATTGCTTATTCGATATTTTTTTATTGTGAATTTTCTAATTTATTATGGAAAAATCGGATTTATTTATGGAAAATTCGAAGTTATTTGGTGGGAAAAATGGCTTTTTTTATTGCAACAGTTGATTTATTCATTGCATTTTTGACGTTTTTAATTGCTCAAAAATCAATTATTTATTGAAACTTTTGAATTATTTATGCATTTTTTTATTTGTTTATGGAACTTTTGTTATTTATTACTGCTTACAGCCCTGTTTCTTCACTGGGACTTTTTGAATTATTTATGGGAAATTTTGTATTTATTATGGAACGTTTAATTGTCTGCCCATCAAATATATGTACTTATTTCATCTGGTATGTGAAACTACACGGCTCTGGATCAGTGTGGTCTGGTTGTTCATCGAATTTGAGCTAATTTTGATACTGTTATAGTCATTTTGTTTAATGACCATTGGGCGCGCAGTTTATTGATATCCGCTTATTGGGCCTACATTATTACATGTTAAACATCAAATATGTTCATTTTTATTTTTCAGTGCTAGAATATAGACATTGACTGATACACTGTCATGAAAAAATAGTCATATATATCCCATATTTAGCGTGTAATAGTGCCTTGAACTTTTCGCATTTTTTCCTGCCGCACCCTGTACCTTCGAGTTCAGAACTTCAGGTCTACATTCGTAACAGTAGCCACAGCTGTTCAACTGAGTAACGATGCATAATCAACTGTGGTTTCTGGAGCAATCTGAAGTCTTCTTGCTTATTATAACCCTTTGGGATATTCGCGTCGTCCAAACTGTTATATAATGAAGTTCTTCAAATCTACAAGAATTTCTTTGTGTTTTCACCACAAACAATAGTATTGCTGGGATCCCTGAAGCTCTTAGAATCTTAAATGTCATTTAGAGCCACTATTGGAATATTTAAGGTCAGCCAAACTACCTTAGAGTTCAGAACTTCAGGTCTACATTCGTAACAACAGTCATATCTGCAATACTAAGTATCATTGCATATTTATCTGTGGTTACTGGACCAATCTGAAGGCTGCTTTTTATTATTAACCTTTAGGACAATCAGTGTCGGGCAAACTGTTCCAAAACGGAGTTCTTCAAATCTACAGGAAAAACTTTGTGTTTTCGCCGTAAATAACAGCATAGCATAATCTGCTGAGATCCGTGAAGCTCTTGAAATCCGGCCAGGTTACGAGCAACTTTAGAACATGGTCTGGCCACACGTAGCACCTACTTTCAGCACAATCTCCATTATCGTTACAATTGGTGATCACCACAGCACACGGACTTCTACGATATTATCGACGTCAGGACCTATTGTGGCGCTTACATCGACTCTGACCACTACCTGGTGATGACAAAAATGCGTCAAAAAATCTCTGTGATTAACGACGTACGGTACCGACAGCCGTCTCAGTATAACCTGGCGCAACTGAAGCAACCGGATTATAATTTTTAAATTATTTTTTATTAACGCTTGATAAATAAATTAAACACAATCATAACGGTTGGTAATGTTGTGTAACTCGAAACAGTTAAAATAAGGTTTTATTACGTGGACTTCATGTAATATATTGCAGGATAGTGTGTACGACTCTGATTATCCCGAACTACTACTATATCATAGTCTCTGGTTGTATTCTGTGAGCTCCAGTAAGTATAATCTATCTATCTATATAAAAATGAGTTTGAAGTTCCTTTGAGGCAACAAAACTCAAGAACGGGTGGACCGATCAGCATGACTCTTGCATGGTTCGATTCGTATGCGTGGTGGCTGTGTTTATATGTACAAAAAGTTACGAAAATCCACTAGAAAAGTAAAAAAAAAAATGATAAAGTACTGATATTTTATGAGCTGGTAAGAAAATCAACACGATCGAAATGAAACCAATCTAGAGTGCGGTGATGTTATGAACTCAACAGCTGTCAAACCTCCGAGCCAGCTTGGCAAGACAACGTTTGCCGGGACAGCTAGTAGATTATACAACATAACTCTTTATAGCCAAAACAAAAACTTCAATTGCTGTAGATGCTATATAATAAAAACCAAAATAGTTTGGATGGCCCCAGCTGATCTTATGATGTCTATTGAGCTTTCAGAAGACTTACTGGACATGATAGATTATAAATCAAAGCTTTGTATAATGAAAGCAGTTATCGTTACACCCGTAGACTTTAGGATCTAAACTCAATAACAGTTTGGATGACCTGGGATAACTCGACTGATCTTATACTCTCAACTGAAGTTTCAGAAGATTAACTGGACATGATAGATTACAAATGAAAACTTTATATCATGACAGAAGTTACCGTTACACCCGTAGACTTTAGGGTCTAAACTCAAGAACAGTTTGGATGACCTCAATTGGATACTCTCAATTAAACTTTCTGAAGACTTACTGGACATGATAGATTACAAATTGAAGCTTTGTTTAATGAAAGTAGTTACCGTTACACCCGTAGACTTTAGGATCTTAACTCAAGAACAGTTTGGATGACCAAGGATGTCCGGAAAAAATATTCTGCATAATATTCTACCTTTTTGCCTTTCTCGTACACTAAGTGTACTGGAAAGGCTATATGTTCACTCCAAAAACGACTTTTTGATAGAAGGCTCGGAGGGTCAAGTCACATATACCAATCAACTCAGCTCGACGAATTGAGGTGATGTCTGTGTGTGTGTATGTGTGTGTGTGTGTATGTGTGTGTACAAATAAACTCACATCACTTTTTGGCAGTAAACCTCAACCGATTTTAATGACCGACGGTTCATTCGACGCGGAATCTGGTCCCATTGTTTCCTATTGAAAATGGTTCGGATCGGTCCAGCCGTTCCGGAGTTATGGCCATTTACGTGTTCCGGATCAGTACCCTTGGAAGGGGCCATACATAAAAATGTAACAAACACATACATGCGACACATCAAACTGCGGCATTTTGGATAACCTGATGAACAGTCAGCAAGAAAACAGTCTCAGACCATATCTGAATCGGTAGTGTTCCGGAACCGGATCCGGGAGTCCCGCCGGAAGTGGCCAAATATAGAAGTGAACCAAATCCATGCATGCGACACATCAAATTGCGGCATTTTGGATAACCTGATGAACAGTCAGCAAGAAAACAGTCTCAGACCATATATGAACCGGTAGTGTTCCGGAACCGGTTCCGGGAGTCCCGCAGGAAGTGGCCAAATATAAAAGTGAACCAAATCCATGCATGCAATATATCAAAGCGCGACTTTTTTGATAACCCAATGAAAGGTTGGCATAAAAAAAGACTCAGACCATATCTGAACCGGCAGTGTTCCGGAACCGGTTCCGGATGTCCCGCTGGAAGTGGTCATATATAAAAGTAATCCAAACCCATGCATGCGGCACATCAAACTACGGCATTTTCGATAACCTGATGAGCAGTTAGCAAGAAAACAGTCTCAGACCTTATATGAACCGGTAGTGTTTCAGAACCGGTTCCGGGTGTTCCGCCGGAAGTGGCCGTAAACTCTTGCATGCGGCAAATCAAATCACGGCTTTTTCGACAACTTGATGACCGGTTATTGAGGAAGTAGGCTAAGACAACATTATGGACTGTCAGTAGTGCCGAAACTAGTTCCCTCCGAAAGCGGCTAAATATAAATTTGAACCAAACCCATGGCTTTTTTGATAACCTAATAAACTTTAGCAAGCAAATTGGCTCAGACTATTTAAGAGACTATCGGTAGTGTTTCGCAACCGGTTCCGGGCCGAAAGTGACACCAAACCCATGCATGCGATACCTCAAATCACGGCTTTTTAGGTAACATGATGAACAGTTGCAAGAAAATAGACGCAAGCCCTATCAGTGTGTTACGGAACTGATTACGGGTGTCTCGCCAGAAATGATCAAATGTAAAAGAGAACCAATACATGCGACATATCGATGACTTATTCAGTAACAACATAAACGGTTAACCAACAAATAATCTCAGACCATATTTGGGAGAACCGGTAGTGTTCCAGAACTGGTGACAAGACGAGTAACGCGTCGGAAGTGGTAAAATATAGAAAGGACCTAAACCATAGCGGCGTTTTTGATAAACTGATGAACGGTCAACATGAAAATAGTCTCAGGCCACAGTAGTTCGGAATCGGTTGCGGGTGTGATTCGAACCAAAACCATGCATGCGATACATAAAATCGTGCCATTTTCAAAAATTTGCCGAACGGTTAGCAAGAAAATAGCACATCAATTTCCGGCTTTTCAGGTCACGTGATGAACAGTTGACAAAAACATAGTCTAAGACCATATTTGAGACAACCGGAATCAGTTCCAGGTGTCCCGCCGGAAGTAGTCAAACGTAAAATTTAACCAAACCCATGCAAGCTGCACATCAAATAGCGGAATTATAAAGGTTAACAAAATAAATGTCAAAGCGATAAATCAAATTGTGGCTTTTTTGATAGCATGTAAACGTTGGGTAAGATTATAAATGAAGAAATGATCAAAGTCTTCATACATGCGAGAGAACGAAATCGTGACCAAAGCGATCTCTTCAAATCACACCATTTCAGATTCCTGCGGTGTAAATGTATAGTAGGATGGATCAACGTTTTATATAAAAATATAATTTAATCGCATCAACCTTATACAGTTTTTCAATCTCCAACCTCCTTATGCTTCTAAAATTACTGCTCACAATTTGGGTACGGCTGGTTGAGCCCTCACTCTTCTTATTGCGATTGAAATTTGAATGGAAAATCTACATTTTCTGCATTTTTCTCGTAGGAAGGTCAAATTTTACATGAATCGTGTTACCAATGATAATAAAATATAGCCTAAAGTGTGCTGAAATAAACATTGGCGAAGATCACAAAATGATCTGTGATTGTGAATAATGTTAACCTTCTTCAAGCATTAGCTGACGCTCACCCCGCTGCCGGAGTGGATGGAATGGGGTCACAATGACCCCAATACACGACTAGGGTTGAGGTGGTCGAGCAGTCAACTGAGAGGTCTGATCTTTTTTTGCTCTGTTTTGTTGTTGAACATAACATCGGAATATGTATCATCAATAAGTTTCGAAAATCGATGATGGCTTTGTTAAAATTGTTGCTAGTGTAAAGTGTTTTCAGGATTCAGGAACATTTTGGCTAACGTCGAAGAAAAGTTTATGAGTACATATTCGACGAGAAAGGCACTATCACCACTAGGTGGATTAATCTGGTTTTTATACTATTGAGCACCAAAACTACAGAAATACGTAGAAAAAACCCCATAATAACGCTTGGAAAAATTCCGGCTTCAAAGGGTTAAAACTCGTGAAGCCCCCCGAAACCCATGTAAATCATCTCTGGGACACTAGACCTAGGCCGTCCATAAGCTACACAGACTCTAGGAGCGGGGAGGTTGTTGTGGAAGGAAAGGGTTAACGTATAGCGAAAATGGAAGCGATTGACTCAAAACCGGATCCAGTGGAGACGGAACGAAAAGTAGCCCAACAAGCACAAGTAAACAAAATCTTTCCTAATGAGGATTAAAATCAGATAAAAAGATACTTTTATTTCATCAAACTCGCAGATTTATAGTGAACATTTAAATAAAGCGGCATGACTTCACTACGCCAACAACAATTTCGGATAAAAGCAACCACGGCACAATCAAGGACTTTTTCGGATGAAAGCAGCATACCATTATTTTTAAATAGTTTAAATCACGTTTCCATTGGTTGGTTGTTTATTGAAGATCCGATATTCAATAAACGAGGCGTTTCGCTCGTTCGCTTGCCACCCCATCGCACAATATACTACATACGGGTAGTTTGATGTTCTGTGGTTTGTTGTATAATATAATATAATAGCAATAAAGTTTTGTTATTTTTGTTTCCTTCAATAGTTGTTGTTTGTTGTTGTTCTTTCCATTCCTCATTATTGATTTGAACCCATCGGCTTCCGCACTGTCCGAAAACAAACGTTTCCTCTCAATATGCTTTGCACCAATAATAGTGTGATCCAATAGAGTGTGCAATTGGTATATGGTCTCTAGTACAGATCTAGTAATAGTAAATTGGCATTCTTCGGATTAAAGTCCAACTCCGTTAGGAGTTCCCACAGTTCCGTGAATCTGATGTTCATTGATTTGTTGTCCACGTTCAATTGTTCGCAATTAAGTTCAATTTAGCGGGACAGTAGCTGCCGCTTTCGATAGGTGCGGGACATGCAAAAGCACATTCTACCCCCATCATAAGACTCTCGCGCAGAACCCGTGGCGGCACTCGTCGTGGGGACATCAATTAGCTACGATTGATTCTTGCAAGTCGCTGCAACTGGTCGTTGACGAGTACCCTGCCCTTTATGGTATCTAGGGGGAAATTGGCGACTATCTAGAACGAAAACCTTGCTGATGGTCGTGAAAGATGTTTCTTTGGAAATTTTCTGCTTGCTACGTGTATGTTTAACACATAAGAGGGGGTTAATGCTTGACTCAACTTGTAGCAGCTATGATGTTGGAAATGTCTCAACTTTGACTTAACGCTACCCTTCTTGTATATAGAATAAGTTATTGTATTAGTAAATGGCTGTGAGTGTGTGAGAATATCCAAATTGGCGTTGAATATTAAAGCTTTTGAAGCAATTCTACAATGCGGTACAAAAATCTACACTGAGATACGCGTACTTATACGTTGTATTTGTCTGGTTGTTATGTGAGTGTGTGAGTTACATTGCCTAACTTGGTGAGTATCGTTCTATAATACTCCTTAAATATAATTTATTCCGTTTTCTAGCTAAAGATGGTACCCTTAGAGTGTTGTATAAAGACTTTCTGATGTTAATCCCTTCGCTTTTTTTGTGTATTTTGTGTATATGTACAGTCTAACAAGTGAATTAAGCATATACTTTACATACATTCCACGATCAGTCCATTTGAGGGGCGTTGCGTATAAAACAGCTGGAGAATGGGGAAAATTTGGGGCTTACTATTTTAGTAGAGTGTCACAGTTTCAAACATTTATTATTGTTTCCGGTTTCCTTGCTTGATTCTAGTTGCCTTTTCTGGGTTTGAAAGCATCGAAGCAGTTAACATGATTCAAGAAGCCTTGGTTATTCATGGACAGCATTAAACGGAGCCAATAAATTTTTAAATTCACAAACCAATCGAAAACGATAAAAAATGCAAAATTTAATTTGATTGAGTTTAAAACTCATTGGTTTCAATTAAAGCACACATTGACAGCATACCCGCTCAGTAGCTCTCATCGAATTTGTGTTCAATTACTTTTGACCCCCGGTGCCACTTATCATGTAGGTAGGTATTGGTTGGTCGGTTGGAGCGAGTAGCCCCATCATCACACAACAATGAGTTTAATTATTATTATTTTTGTTGTCCACTTCCTTACATTTCAATTAATTATTCGCCGCGGCATGGTTTATGCTGCTTCATTGTTCCAATGTTCCACTTGTAACGAGCGATGAAAAGTTTGTTAAGCTTTAATTTCCCATGTGACGCTGTTTGATATTGCAAATTAATCACATTGAATCAACATAGGGAAAACAACGTGCCTGGTTTTCATTCATTACCTTTGACACGTGATGGTTTCTGATTTGCAGTCTCATTCCAGAATCATGAATCTGTGTGGACAGCTCTCTACACCAATAAAGAATTGGACATCTGTGTGAGTAAAGGCTTATGAGAAATTACAGTATAAAATCATAAAATGTGTGTTCTTGTAATTTTACGGGCAACTAGAATCAATGCCTTGATGTGTTTCAAGACTACAATCGGGCCTTTTCTAAAAAAGTGCGCATATTTTGTCTCGCCAGCTCTAAATCTCCGTAACTACCCTAAAAGTCACCCATCGAAAATCCACCTCTTTAATCAGCCCCAGCCGAACTATCATGGGTCATGTTCGAGTCCAAACTGGCACAGTCGGAGTCCGGCTCCTGGTTGCCATTGTAGTTGGCCGCCTCCTGCAGCCGCATCAGCATATTCAGCAACGGATCCTGATTCTCGGAATTCGCCGGAGCACTGGCCTCCAGTCCCACATCGTCAGCCGTGATCTGCCTTAGCTGTGGCACCGTCGTCGGTCCAATTGGCCAAGGGTACGTCTCCCGAACGAACGTGCAAGGATCAACCCAAGTTCCTCCTCGTCGCCCATACAGCTGAACTCCCTCCCGAACGGCGTCCATCAGGTACGGAGCCAGATGGTAGTTCCACACGTCGGTGAACCAGCTTTGCGAGTCCTGCAGGTTCATAGGACAGGACAGGAACAGTCGGGGTCCGATGGTAACGTCACTGGAATTGTGCGTCTCCAGGAAACTGTTGATGTGCTGCCACACCGATGGGAGCCACTTCAGGACCTTCTCCAACTGGGGTTGAGGGGTTTGCGAGTGGAGTTCCATGTTGAACAGCTTTCGCCGGAGATACCGACCAAGGAAGCCTTTCACCGGTTCCATGTGGTTGGCCGTTAGAACCTGTGGAATGAAGGAAAATAGTAGAAATTGAGTCTATATGCTTATGTAAACATCCAATGGGGAATGGAGTTTAGAGAAAGTAAGAACTTCGTTGTGCCCCATCGAAGTTTATTTTATAAAAAAAAAGCTATAGGAATAAAATAGAGCGTCGTAAATTAAGACTGAGATAGCCGTTTCTACGCAATAGCTATAGGAAACACTTTTTGAAAGCAATGATTCCTTGAACCAAAGAAAGTGAAGTCTTACAGTGTCGGACAAACCAATAGGACAACCGGTCCTATTACAAAATGGCCAAGTTTGACGATATTGTACTCGGTTTCTAGTAAACCGATTTGACTGAAATTTTGGATGCCGATATGGAATAACGTTAATTCTAATTTGTTCTAAATTGATCGAGTCCTATTCACTTCTTCAAAAGCTACCGATATACGATGTGACAAAACAATAATATAAGATTTTAATGATGGATATTTGTGGTCAATTCAATAAAAGTGTCTCCAAGTTTAAATGACACCCTTATTTTTAGCACTACACAGATAAAAATAATGAGATTTACACGTCATGTAAACTTCATTTTAGTCATGTAAACTTAGTGTGATGATGGTTTACATGATATATCATGTAAATTTGTGTTATATGTCATGTAAACTCTCAGAGTCATGCTGAATTACATGACATATAATGGAAGTTTACATGATATTTCATGAACTTTACATGATATGTCATGTAAACTTCTGCGATATCCCACGCTCCAATTATTTTCATCATATGTCACAGAATTGTACACTCTTTTTTCGATCTGTGTAGTTTACCAATCATCAAACTCTCATTTATCCTTTGGTAATAGCAATTTTAAAGTAGACCTATTATGTTGTGGTTTCGTTGTTAACTTTTGATGTAGTGCACAGAACTCAATCAATTAAATGCAAATCAGAATTCACGTAATGCAAGAAATTCATAGGCACAATATGTGTTGAAAAATTGACAAATTGATTGGAAAAATCGCGAAAAAATCTACGTAGTTCTGGTGGGGTTTGAACCCACGTCTCCCCAAGTTCACTAGACAGGGCGCGTTAGCCAACTACGCCACAGAACAAGTAACAATTCTGTGAAGTCATGTGTGAAGTAGAAAGCCAACCGGAATCCAACGCCCACCTCACCCCACGTTCTTTCCTCGTGGTCATTTTTAGTACAGTCCATCAAGGTTTTTGTTGAGGCTCGTTTTTCGAAAACCTAGCGGCGAGACGTTGGAAGCCAACACTAGTCACTATTCGTATTAGTCACTCTACTGTACATTGTAATCAGCAGTGAATCTGAAGGTATTCAACATGGTGGCTCCAGAGAGGAGCTATGACTCCAAGGCAGCACCATTACTGCCGATGAAGCAGTTGCGCGCGGTCCATCAAATAATAATACCACATATTGCCATACACTACCATGCGGGAAATCGTATGACCAACCGATAGTCGTATAAAACAAAATACCTCGAGCAGCGAGGAGACCAAGATGCGGTATCCAAGACACGTTGAGGAGGCCAATATCCGATGAGGTGTCAAGATGCGATGACGCCGTGTGCCAATATTCGTTGAGATACTAATACTCGGTGAGGTTTGTTATCCGTGTGGGACTTGCATTGGAAACAAGAGGCAGAAGGTGCTGACTTATCGATGTACGTTGGAGCTGGATGGCAAAAGGTACTCGGGGCGGAAAACTCTTTGGTCAGGAAGAACTTGATAGCCTCTTTAGTAGCAGACGTAGCTTGGAACCAGGAGAAGTTTGGTAGCTTGGTTACAAAGCAGAATCTCGGTAGTCATGAGGAGTATAGTCAGTGGCTAGACAAGGATGGGAACACTCACTCACACAAGTCGTAAGGAAACTGCAAACGCAACACGCCACGAGGTGAATGTAAATTACACTCACCTCGTGGAGAGTCGCTTTCACAGCTCTGTCACGACTTTGGGATTCGTGTGCTCTAAAGTTTTAGACAAAACCACAAGGCAAAAGTTGTTCATACATCATTTCTTGATTGCACGTTTCTGAGCTAAAAGATAGCAAGTGAGTGTAACTCTTTGCAAGTGAGTGTTCCCATCCCTGTGGCCAGGTAGAGCTTGGGAAGCGTCGGATCACATCACTTGTTCATCGATTTTAAATCGACTTATGATATGTATCAGGTATCAGAAGGCCGGCTCCAGAAGCACGTTCTCCTCTATTTGGGACACTTGTGTCATTGCCATAACAAAAGCCTATTTCTTCGTTTACCTGAGGTAAAGGATAGAAACAAGAAATAGGATGGTTATAGAAACAGGTAGGCAAATAGGAACAGATACCCTGGAAGAGGCTACTAACGCATAAGCATACCATAATGGGTTTAAATAGCGCCCTGAAAAGTGCACTGTAATAACGCATAAAGCGTGAAGAGAGCCTATAGCTCTTTGCCACAGCGGGTCAAGAACAACAGAACGTCCTGAAGATTCAGGTTTATGAAGTCAGTTTCACTTAATAAGTGTTTACAGAGTACTCGGAAACGCAGATGCGCAAAAACTGGACAGTTACACATCAAATGATACGAAGTTCCATAATCGAATTCACGGCTATCACATACAAATGAATCAGCTTGCTGAATATTCGCCATGTGATAGCTGCGTCGGCAATCCATGCTTTGATCAGCAGGCTGCAATTCTACTTGGACAGATTAATTAGATACTTAGCCACCCCTTGAAGATGGCTCAGTAAAATATAATTTTGTTTGACGACATGACTCCAAACTATTCCAGTATTCTTTGTGCTGAGTGGCAGCCCAGGTGTCAATCTGAAACTTCACCCAACACTTCGATACCGGAATAGCTGCCTCAGGTTCAATGAAGTCATGTGATGCTCCAGTGCCAGCTAACTCATCAGCCAACTCATATCCAGCGATAGAAGAATGGCCAGGTACCCATACAAGATGAACAGCGTTTGCTGAATTTAGCTCCTCGATTTGAGTTCAACAAGCATAACTAACTCCCACCTAGAGTTGGCCGAAGCAAGAGCGTGGCTATCTAAACAAAATTATGTACTTTGCCCATATCGTGCTGCTGAAGTGTTGATTGCACTCCGTACATAAGAGCAAAGACTTCGGCCTGAAAAACGGTGAAGTGTCTACCAAATAAATTTCCTCAACAAAGTATCTGTTACGAGATTTCACAAAAAGCGGGACAAGACTTCCCTTTGGGGGCATCCACAAACATTCAATTTCCTAATCACTGCTTAACGCAATGTCGAGAAGAGATGTCGGTTTTTGAGCATTTGGTGATCCAATTGGAAATCATTGAAGATATACCATGACCCGTTGTGGCTTCCAATATGGCATCGACAAGCATGTTATCAAAAGCACCCTTGATATCGAAATAAGATTGGTTTTCAGTGAATGCTTCTGTATATCGTAACCAACATTGTGTAAGAGAGTCACAAAGGACTTACTAGATTGGTAGGCATGTTGATTCACATGAAGAGGCACGTTGGCCAGATGAACATCATGGATGTGATGATCCACAATGCGTTCTAAGCATTTCAGAAGAAAAGCGACCAAAATGATAGGTCTGAAACTTTTTGCTTCTTCAAACGACGCACGAACCACTTTGTGTAAAAACTTCACAGTAGGCGCAGTGTACCAGTTATGGCTATAGTGTCTCAAATTCGCCAAAGTTGATTTTCAACCTTTAAAGATGCAAATCAACAAGAAAAATATCGTGAACATCAAATCACGTTCCCAAAAGATGATTACCATCATTAAAACTTCAAAATTTGCTTAAATCATGATAGAAATAAATCATTTTCCTTAACTTTTCGGTCTCCTTGCACCCTATTTCGCCATAGTGTACTAGTTATGGCAAATCTCATAAGGAAAGCATGTAAATAGTGCGAAGTGGAACCCAAATTAACAAATGTGTCCATAACTGGTACAGGGTTCCTATCATTGGCACACGCCGTAATTAATACTAAAAGTAGTTTTGGCTCCGTTTCTATATTTTTCCTGTAAAGTATGAAAACCAATCAATCTTTTGACAAATCGATGACATTCTTCGGTCTTCTTCTTATTTTTGTAGGAATAGTTTTCCTTAGATAGTGCGATAACCAGTGTACGCAAAATATGAAACCGCAAGCGAGAAATAGGCAACAAAGCAGGCACGGCTACAACGCTTTGTTTTTTCGTTAGCAGATAATGACAAAATCGCTCCCGAGTTTGTTTACAACAAAAACGGTAGGAATATTTGTTTCGTTCTATTCACATCGTGATTTTCGCATTGTTTTACAACTGAAACTCAACTCTGAGGTTTGTTTTTCGGCGTGTTCCGTTTTTCGTACCCTGGCGATAACTGGTACAGGCACCCTACTATCCCACCAAGATTTGGGAATACATATACACTGTAGCAAAACTGGAAACAAGTAGTTTTTTTTTCGGTGTCCGGCCATTTGGCCGAATGCCGTTTGGCCGAATGTCGTTTGGTTGAATTATATATTATCGAAAGGGTTTGGAAGCGTGTGCAAACTCTGGATACATTCTAGATGCCAATATGATCATCAGAAATATTTCCTTCATAGGCTATTCGTTCTAGTTTTACCATTAAGAGATTGGTACGCGTTGAAACTGAGAATATTTTTGCCAAATATTTTTCCCTCTTTTAATCATAGGCTATTCTTCCGCGTTATACTGATATAGGAAACAATGTCATAATCACTTAAGTTCATCATTTTCGGCCAAATGGCATTCGGCTAAATGGCGTTCGGCCAAATGACCCGAATCCTTTAGTGCCCACTCAATCGATTCTATAGTTACGATACTCCAAGCCAAACGTTTGGCAAACGAAGTTCGTTCAACCGGAAATCCTTAGATTTCGCAAGGATGTTGTTCAACCGACTGACCTCACCAAACTGGAAACATTTTTACCAAGGGTTTTCCAGCCAGATCGTTCAGCAGACCGGAGAGCTTACCTGTAGGCCTTGCGGGCCGATCTGAAAGCCTCCAATCCAGCAGAACGTCGTCTGTTCCAACTCTTTCTACATTGTTTCCTGAGCTTCGCCAGATCAGAGTTCCACCAAGGGGTTCCTCTTGTGGTCTTCACAGACCGCAGAGGGCAAGCTTCTTCAAGAGATTCCATGATGAAGGCCGTTGTAGTATCGACGGCATGATTACTTCAATGGATGGTGAGCATGCATGAAATTTGGCCACAACCAAATCAGTTAAGAGATTCCAGTTGGTTGACCGGGGATTCCTGAAACGCAAGGTTTGCGAAGTAATATTCAAGTGTTCAAAAAAGATGTAGCCATGGTCAGATAAAGATTCTTCATCAGACACATGCCAATTAGTTATTTCTTGACTAGTTCTGCTATAGCAGATATCATGAAGGTTGGGCGGTTGCCTATGTTAAGAGACCCACGATATGTACTATTTGAGTACTCCGTCAATTTGGAGCCTCTCAAATTGATGTCTGAGTTGCCCCAGATGATATGGTGAGCACTAGCATCACTACCAACAAGCAGCGGAAGGCCTTTTGAAGTGCAGTATGCGATGACTTGTTCGAAAGCATCCTTAGGGGATGGTTCATCAGGCGGTAATTAAACCGAACAACAGGCGTATTTCCTGTTGAGGTTTCCAACAGATAGGAACATCAATTGTAATAGCACATACATCTCTGTTGCCTAGTTCAGAGATGAGTGTGGCAACAATTGCGTTGTTGACAAGCACACAGGCTCGAGGCATGACACGCGAGTTTGCCATTTCATTTTTACCGTAAGTAGCAAACACCGGGTTCACAAGGTTTCTCAGATAGAAATTCCCCTTACAACAGTTAAGGTTCTTAGATCAAAGCTACTGTACCATTTTGCATAAGTCTGCAAAGATTGATCGTTGCTGTTCTTTTATGCTAAAGATTGATCTGAAATATCCTAACCGTAGCCACTACCCTCACTCGGCAAGATTAAACTCTTTACAATCACAGCACAAAAAAAACACCAGAAATAAAACCAGATTGATATCGATTGGAAAACGACAAGGGCGAGTATACGCATAATGCGAAACCATATAGGTGTGCCCTACAGCAGCAATACTCACCCATCGGAAATTGTGGTGCAGCTGGAGATTCGTGGTGTTACAGGTGGCCTGCGACATCGTCCCAATGATGCAAGGCAGCTTGGCAGCGGTGGCACTCAGTAAGCAGGAGAACACATCCCCCAGTGCGGACGCGTGGTGCAGGTTGTCCAGAATTATCACAGCTGGCAGTTCCTCCACGGCACCCTCGGACATCGATGCCTGCTCGGAAATGTGCCCCAGATACTGCTGGAGCTCTTTGGAGGATTTGTGGTCGACGCTAAAAATGAAAAAGACATGTTAGTGCGATGATGATCAAGGTATTCTACAAAACTTACTTGAACGTGGCGATCGCTTCCGCGGGGTTGTCGCGACCTGACCGTGCCACCAGGAATTCCGCAAGCTTTCTCGCTAGGTAGGATTTGCCGGTGCCGCTGGGGCCGCACAGAATCAACCGTCGGTGCTCCGTCAACAGTGAGATGTACCTATGCACGATGTTCCGCAGGATCAGACTCTCGAAAGCTAAGCTTCCGACGCCCTGGAGGCAAATGTACAACGTTTTTACGTTTCCGATGATGTACCCGCAAGGGAGTAGCTCCGGGAATCCCATCTCCGGGCCACGCTTCGCTTCTCCCAGATGATAGGATGTTATCGAATCCGTGTTCAAACCGAGGTTGGTCCCGGAATCGATTTTCCCCAGATAGTCTTTGAACGTTTTCCGCACGATGTAATCGAGATTCTGCCACGTGGTCTTGCCGGAGATGTACGTAAAGGCGATGATGTACTCATTAGGACTAGGATTGTTGCCTTCCGGTGCACCCGAGAACGATTTCCGACTCTTGTCACCGTTCTCGGTTGCTGACTTGTCGTCGATGTCACTCCCCGCTTGGGACGAGTGGTAATAGTTATCACATTCGTTCATTTCTTCCGCGTATCTTGCGAAGGATTCCGGCTGGCCGAGGTAGACCGCGATAGCGATCTTTTTGCCATCCACAGGATCGGCAACGTCTTCGGCAGGGGTGGTTAGTATTTCGGTGACCATCGCTGCCCGTTCGATCGTTGGCGAGAGCTCTGCTATGATCGCAGGGCTCAGGGGAGCTGGGGGAGGTTCCGGCGCCGGAGCAGGTGGAATATTGTCTTCCTCGGTTTCGTCGAGGTTTTGTGGCAGTTCGAGAGGTGGTCGAGACATTCCGTTATCGGCGGCCAAACTGTACCGCCGTGGTTCTCCGATGGAGCCACTAGGACTAACGGGGCCGAGCGAAACTTCGCTTCCCGCTAGGGATCGAGTGGTGACCAACCGTTGCAGTCTTTCATTGTTTTGCTTGAGGTTCATCATCTCGTGGCGCATCTTCATTACGGTGTCTTTCAGGCATTCCAGTTGGGAGGCGGAATTAAGCGCTTCTAACCGTATGTCTGTGAGGACCAGGTCCTTTTCGCGAAGTTGCTTCTTGAGGTCTTCGACCACTGGGTTGCCGTTCTGTTCAACGGCGTCGATTGGTTTGGCTGCAATGGAAGAAGGATGGAATGTTAGTTCTTTCGACTTGATTTATAACGTAGAGCTGCAACATCGAAGATCAGCTACAGTGTTGATGACTGATAAAACATGACGCTACTAGGAACCAATGATATAAACGGTTGGGGCCAAGCTTGGGTCTAAAAGGCATCTGTAGTGAACCGGAGGCATTTTTTATCACTAAAGAAAATGTCACTTATGTCAGCAGGTCGGGTGAAAAAAGGCTTGTTAAAATTGGTATGACTAAGCGAATTCTCATCTAGCTCTTGGAATTGGAAATGTACAGGAAAAATTACTTTGCATAATACAAATCAAACTGTATTGGACTCGGCATACTTAAGAGAACGCATTTTTTGGAAGAACTAATGGAGTTATGAAGCAACCTATTTCCCGCCAACTTCCTAAAAGAATACACTATCAATTTTAACTTGTTTTGGTAAATCTCATATACAACGAACACCAAGGTTTGATTGTACACATACAAGTATAAGTAACGGCTGAATTATTAAAATAGTTTACATCACAAAAAACAAAAACCAAACAGATGAAAAAATATGCAAAACTGTCATTGATGAACAGCACGATTATGCTGGTTTGTCGCGAAAGGTAGGCATACTTGAAATCTTTCCCGGGATTTTCGCTGGATTCTTCCCGGAGATGCTTTTAAAATTAATATACAGGCGTACCTCGATAGTACGTACCCTCGATAGTACGTACATTTTGCCTCGATAGTACGTACACCAAAATTTAGATAATTTTTAATCTACAAAAATGAGTTCGAATCATTAGTAGACGTATAGCAGAGACTCCGATACTATGAATTTGTGTTATGCAGACTCTTATAACACGGGTTTTCAGTAAACCATGGTTTCCCAAACTGTGGGTCGCCGCGACCCCCCAGGGAGGTCGCCGGCCTTCATCCAGTGGGTCGCGTTGGTCAGTTGAATAATTTATTTTAACAGACAACAAATGAGGGAATTTCTATGGTGGGTCGTCAAGAGCACGTCAACTGGCAAAAGGGGGTCGCACACCCTAAAAGTTTGGGAACCTATGCATTAAACAGTTTTAAAATGTAACGAAACGAAAGGCATGAACGAATACGTTTGATGTAATGATTGCAGTATTCTTCGCTTTACAGAGATATTTTCTGCCAGTCATAATATCTGGAATCATCATTCTGGCGTTACATCCCAACTGGGGAGGACTGCTTCTCAGCTTAGTGGTCTATAAGCACTTGCAGTTATTAACTAAACGCTTTCTTTACCAATAGAACGTTGTAATAAAATAAAAAGGCTAAATTTTTCGGCGAAGATTGCTCTCCAAAACATGAGTCAAACCCATCAAGTTACTCATCTAAACCATTGATTTCAGATCACTAACTTTTTTTTTTCGTTTTCCAACAATTAACGCTTTTTTTTGCGATACGTATTTGACAGTTTTCCATAAGTTCGGAAATTTAAACAACTTTGAGTAACGTAGGGCACTGCAAGCCGCGGATGCTAAGGAAAATGTTCTTAGTTTTTGACGTTGCGTGGCTTTGTTGTTTACGATTCGGACCTAAAAAAATCGTCAGCATTAAAAAAAAAAATCACCAGCTTATCATGACTGGTTGGATTTGATTCAAAATGGGGTGGTATGCGTGCCTGTGCTGTTTTATAACTTGCCCAAACAACCAGCAATCGTACAAGATGTTGCATAGGATGATAAAGTGGAGGCCATTTGCGTGCATGCCTCCATTTAGGCGCATGTAAATTGTACGCATATCGTCTCCACTTTAACATCTTATGCAACATCTTATACGATCACTAGTTGACTGGGTGATGGTGGCTTGGTGGCTCACCTCATGGAGTTCCTTCTGGGATTTCACAAGAATTCCATCCGAGACTGTGGTTTGTCCACAAATTTGCTCCAGAACTTTCTTCTGGAATTCCGTAAGCTCTTAATGAAATTCTTCCGGAAGTTTATTTAGGATTCCTTCAGAAGTTCCCTCTGGGATTTTCCCAGGAGTTTTTTTTTTCTGAGATTCCTTAAGAGGTTCCGCCTGGGGTTCCGTCAAAAGCTTTTGCCAGGATTGTTCCAGGAAGTTCCCCGAGATTCTTCCAGAGATTCCTGGTTTTCTGTAGAAATTAATTTCGACATTCCTTCAGCATTACTGCTTCTAGGATTACCTTAATAATTTTTCCTGAAACTCTTCCAGGTATTCATTCCGTACTTTCTCCACAAACTTATTCTAGAATTCCCCTAGGAGGGAGCTGTAACTTAGTTGCTTTTTCCTGTGTTTATTCAAGAAAATCCTACAGAAACTACATGAGGAATTCTTAAAACAAAATGCTCAAAAAATCCATAATGAACTACAGGAGGATTTCCATTGCATGCATCTGGAAGAATTCCCGAAGGGTCTACAGGAATTCCTGACGGAGCTCTTTGGTAGAAACCAAAAAAGAGTTCTTAGATGTTCCTGGAAAAAGTTCTCGAAGAAATCCCGGAATCAGTTTCTGAAAGAAATCCTAGAAGAAGCTCTAAGAAGAATCTCGGTAGAAGTTCCTGAAAAGTAATTCCAAACAGTCACCCAGAAGAAATTCCCGAAGGAATCCCGGAAGGAATTTCCTAAAGAATCCTGTAAAAAAATCCAGAAAGATTACCTGGTGAAATTATTGTAGGAATCTCAGGAGGAATACTTGAACCAGAAGTAGCTCCCGAAAAAAAAAACGGAAAAAGTTGCTGGAGGGATCTCGGAGAAGCTTTTAGAGGAATACTGAATGAAGCTCTTGCCAGGGATCTTGTAGGATTTGTGGACGGGTTTCAGAAGGAATTCCTGAAGAATTTCCAGAAGATATTCCGGAAAGAATCTCGTATGAAATTCCTGGAATAAATTCTTACGGATTGTTGCAAGGAGTTTTTGAAGGAATCTCGGTAAGTATTTCTGATACATTTTCCCAAAGAGCTCCTAGAGAAATTCTGGATGAAGTTGCCAGCTTCAAGTTTCTTTCAGTTCCGAAATTCCTCAAGGTGTTGGTTCTGAGATTTCTCCAGGAATTCTTTCTGGGATTCCTTAGGGATTCTTACAGGAGTTTCTTCTGCGATTCCTAATGAGATTCCAGGGTTTCTTTCAGATATTTCTCCAGAGACTCCTTTCAAAACTTCACCAAGAATGTCTTCTGTAATACTTTCGGGACTTCCAGGATTTTTTCAGGAGTTTCTTCCTGAATACCTCCAGGAATTTCCTTCCGGGATTTCTTCACGAACTCATTCCAAGATTCCTCCAGAAATTCATTCCGAGATACCTACACGAATTCTTTCTAAGATTCATCAAATAATTTTCCTTGAATTCCTCCAAGAATTTCGGGATTCCTCCAAGAGCTCCGAGATACATCTAGGAATCCCTTCTAGTAAAAAAATTAAATTCTTGGAGGTGTCCTAGAAGGAGCAGTGTTCAAGAAGATTTTGAAAATACTTCTATAATGTTTCTATAACAAGATATAACTGATCTAGATCGATTTAATTATATCTAGACCAGTTTGGATGGTTCTAAAAGATAATTCAAATAAAATCAATATAAGTTCCCAGAGACGAGATGCCTCTACGAAGCATCCCCAGAGCACAAGAAGATTTTTCCAATAAAGATAGGATCACAAACAAGCAAAATTACGTAATAAATAAACGGACCCTTAGGCCACATGTAATTTTTTGGCAATCCTGGCTTTCTAGAAATAACATTATTTGATTTGAAAATGAAATTTGAAATAAAAATTTGTGATTCGATAGTACGTACGTTTCGATAGTACGTACACTAAACGAAGCGGTGGTGTACGTACTATCGAGGTATGCCTGTACAGCTCGTTCAGGATTTACCCTTACTAGTTTTCCAGGATAGCTTATTAACAGTTTCTCTCTGGATTTTTACGAGATTATTGCAGAAGTTCTCCTCAGGGATTTCTTCCAGGTAAATTTCTGATTTTCTCTTGGATTTCCTCGTGGAATTTTGTTCGTAGTTCCTCCCGAGATTTCTCTTAGAGGTTTTCCGGGTTTCCTCCTTGATTTTCCTTTCGAGTCTACTCCTAGAACTTTTCTCTGAGATGTCACAGTTTTCCCAGGATTTCTTCCAAAGTACCTTTCGAGATTTCGCCAGGTCAAAAAATTTCGCTAGGTCAAAATATTTCACCATAAATTTTATAAGTCATTCAAGAAGACATTGAAAACAAGTACTCCGAAAAAAAAACTGCAAGTGCTCCTGGAGCGACCCTATTGAAGAAATCTCAAAAGCAATACCCAGAATCTTGGTACAATTTTGTTTGAGAATCCAGGAAGAGTTCTGGGAATAATCATGAGAAAATTCACAACAAAATCATCTAAGGAAGATCACTGCAAGAAGCCACGGGTAGAACTTCATGAGAAATATCAGCGAAAGTTCCAACAGAAATGCCAAAAAGCAATCCAGAGAAAATTTTAAGAGAAATTACTGAAAGACATATGAGAGACATCCCAGGACCAATACCAAAAGCAATATTCCGATAGAACGGGGAAAAACTCCCAAGGAAATCTCAAGTGAAACTTCAAAAGAAATCCCACGAGAACCATTAGGAATTATTCCTTTCAAGAGAAATCTGGAGAAGAAACTCCGCGACAACATCTGAGAGATATTGTGAACTATTGTGCAGATTTCTGGACCAATTTTGGAAGAAATTCCAGGAAAATCATTTCAGGAAAAACGACGAAAAAACTCTCACGAGGAACTCTGGGAGCAATACCGGAAAACCCTACGAACAAATTTTAGGAATAAATTCTGTAGGATTCTTGTTAAAAAATTCCAGGAGAAGTCGGTCGGAATTCAGGTATCCTGATCAAGGAATACTTCCGGAAAAAAAATGTTCAAAGATTGGAAAAATCCGGTAGGAATTCGGAAAAATTTTCGGGAGGAATTCAAAAAGGAATACCAGTAGAAATGGCGGAAATACGGAAGGAATTTTGTTAGAAATCCATGAAGGCATTCCAAGGGTTTTTACGGAAGTTCAGAACGAAACTCTAACGGAATTCCTAGAAAAAATCCTTATAGAAACATTTCTACATGGATTTAAATTCCAGATTCATCCATGTTTGCTTGCAATGTGCTTCATTTAATCGGAATCGTCGTTTTATTGGATATATCTGCTAGTTCTAGTAACTCATATGATGTTCCTCTGGCACGGCTATCCAGATTCCAACTTCATTGACCTTGCTTTTCAAATAATTATCCGGAGGAATCACCAGCGTCTTGACGGAACTACAAGCTTTCAGGAAGAATAATCGGTATTACATGAAAAATATTTGTTTCGACAGTTCTTACTACTACAAACATGTAATAAAAAATCATGTTCAAAAGAAGTTAAGACTACATATATAAAAAAAAGTTATTATGTTTGTGTTTCAAATTGTTTCCGGAATTTTTACCGACAGAAGTTTCTTGCACGATTTTCCAGAATGAATTTCATCACAAGTCTTTCTTGAGTTTCTTTCAACCGTTTCTCAAGAAATTTCTAAACAGATTTATTTTGAATTAGTCTGCTAGTTTCTTCCGAAATTCTTTCGGAAAGTTTGTAAATTTCTTCAACGATTGCTTGCCGTGTGCAGCATAGTTGTCCCAAGTCCCATGTTCCAAAAGAGCAAAAACGCGTTTAAAGTTCCAGCCTTGTTTTCTTCTCTATGGACAAGTGTAATAAAATCACAAAGTGAATACTTCAGCATAGTGGCATATCGTTAGAATTGGTATTTATAATTGAAGTATGAACTAAAACTACCATGAACATTCAATTCACTTTTACTTTTTAAGAAAAAATTCTAGTGGGATTGTAATGTCGATAAATCTAGCAATTTCCGGGATTGTCTCGGTATAAGGTGTCCCATGCCATGCGAGATTTTCAGAATAAGCTGTCCCATGTTGCATTTCACAGATGGTGTCAGGATTCCAGAGGAATGATCAGGATGTCCTTCCCTCAGAAATGCTCGAACAGCTGTTTTATGCGTATAAACTGACAATGGGATAGCTTTTGAGAGAAAAAAATGAACATGGGACAGCTTATGCTAAAAAAAATTAACATGGGACATATTGACTTGATGTTATTTTCATGGAGTTTCTGAACAAAGTATACTAACCAAGATTGGTGTCTGAAAAAATACGTAAAAATAGACGATTTGATGAAAAAAAGTCAAAATCGTCAAAAAGTAATATGGAACACCTATGCTGCAGACGGCAGTATAGAAGTTTGCAAAACCTGTATCCGCAATAATCGGGACACAGAAGTACGGCTGTAGCTCTGTAATGAATCGGTAAAATTGGCAAAATAATTGACTAAGAACTCTTTGGTGAATGTTCATTATTTGTGCCAAATTTCATAAAAATTGATGCATTACTTTTGACTGGGGATGAAAAACAAACAGACGTGGTTTTAAGCATTTTGTACAATCATGACCAATTTTCGTTCGCATAAAAGATGGTTATTTTACACTACAGTTCAAAGTTTTGTGATGATAATTATGAAATTTTGTTCTCAGTTATGATACTTATAGAGACACTTTTTTGCAAAAGTTCATCAACTTTGATCAATTGGGTTGAATAATTATTGGTATAATACTTTAAATAGTACAATAGAAACAATAAAGGGTGCTGACTAATTGCTGTCTGAGGGGCTAAAATCACGTTCAGTCCCAATACATGTTTCGACTATAAAATTATTGATAGTGCATCGATTTTTTTGAAAGCTTGCCTATGGAACAAATTTAAGCCATTTCATTTGCCAAATTCAAAAGTTACAGCACTGACAAGCAAAACTAGGGGCTGTACAAAATTCAATGGCGCACATTCTGCTCTGTCATTGCTACAACAAAAAGTACTGCACCGATTCACATTAAATTTTGTAGGTGAAATGAACTCATCTTAAGATGTTATTGGGCCAAATTTGAACAATTTTAATGCATCTATTGCAAAGTTACAACTGGTCCCGATTATTGCGGATAAAGGCTTTACATGTATTAATTCAAACAATTCAAATGGAATTTCTCCAGAAAGTTAATCTTTAGAGTTTCTCCAGAAATTCTTCTTTACATTTCTCAAGAAATTCTTCCAGGAATGTCTATATGGCTTTCTCCAGGAATTCTACCAAAGGTGTTTCATAAGATGCAATTTCAGAAGCAATTTTTCATTATAGAAGCATATAGAATAGAAAAATCTTTCATAAATCCCTCAAGGGATTTACTATAGATGTTCAAATTTTTTACCAGGACTTCAAAAGCTATTGTTGGAATTTCGTTAGAGGTTCCTTCAGATAACACTCCATTTATTCTTCCAGGAAAGTATTGTGCAATTTCTTAAAAACTTCCGAAAAAATCCATGGAGGAATTCCTGACGAAATCTCTAGGAGTTTTGAAGATTTTTTTAGAAGAGTCTCAGAAATCTCCGCGAAGCTTTTGAAGAAATAACTTACCAAAATTCCTGGAAGTATCCCTAAAAATCTGAAGAAGTTTTTGGAGGCATTTTTTTAAGAAACCTCCAATGAACCTCTATAGGAATAACTAGAACTTGCTAGAAAAATACCTAAAGAATCTCCAAACCTTTGGAGGAATTCCTATAAAGGTCAATTGAGGAATTTTAAGGAAAATTCCTGGATAAATCTTTTAGTTATATTCTTGGAAAATTGTTCTTGCAGCAATTTGTGGAAGACCTGGAGAAAAGTCTAAATAAGCTATTGTTAATATGTATTCTTTAAAAAAAAACTTAGAAAAGATATTTTTGAAGAATTTTTGACGAAAATTTCTGGGAATCTGAACAAATTATGAAATGAAATTATAATAAATCAAAAAAATTCTAGCGAGAAATTTCTGGGGAAATACGTGGAGGAATAGCTGGATGCAATCCTGAAGAAAATCTGGAGGAAGATGTCCCTAGATCACTGGAAGTAATAATGCAAGTATCTCTCGAGGAATACCTGCAAGATTCTCTAGATAAATCTCTGCAAAAATTCCTAGACACATTCCTGCGGAAAATAGATCTGTGCGAATTTGTGAAGAAATCTCTGAAAAACTTTCCGAAAAAAACACTGAAAGAATTTACGAAAGAATCTTTGAATGAGTTTCTGAAGGAACCCTGAAGAAGTTTCAGAAGGATTTTAAAAAAGAATCCCCAGAAGAATTTCTGAAGTAATCCCTAGCAGAGCTTCAGATGGCACCATCAAAACAATTCTTGGAGAACTTCTTAAGAGAATATTTAAGGGAAGTCCTTGACATTTACTGGAAGGATTTCCGAAGAAACCACTGGAGGAATTTGATGATTTCCAGAAGGAGTTCTCGTGTGGATTTCTAAAAAATAATTGGAGTAATTGCTGAGGAAACTTATGGAAGCTTTTCTAGATTAGTTCTTGGAGAGTTTCTGGGGGTCCTCTTGAGAAAATACAGAAAAAAATCAAGGAATTTCTGAAACAATTTCAAGGAATTCTGGGCAATCCATGAAAGATAAGGTTTCATTGTTATATAGGTTTGCTGCCCTCGGCTGGCTGCCACGAACAGGAACCTGTGGAAGACTTTCCGAAGGATTTCTGGAAGATTTTTTCAAATTAATTTATAGGGTAATCTCTAGAACACTTTGTAAAAATCTAAAGGTTCTTAAAACATTATTATTTTTAGAGAAAACTTTGTTTCCATTCCTGCAAGAATTTTTTGAAAAATCATGGATAATTTTCTGAAGTAATCGCTGGGGGAATTTCTGTAGAAATCGGATGACTTTTCATAGAAATCAGCGGAATTTCTGAAGATTTCCATTAGTGGTTTTCCAAACATATCTTTTGATAAATTTCTGGAAGAATCGCTCAACGACTATCTGAATAAATCACAAAAAGAATTCGGGAGAATTCCATAGAGAAGTTTCTTGAGCAATCTATGCAAGATTAAAAAAAAATCTTTTGGGTAACTTCAGAGGAATTGCTAATGAAGTATGTATTTGAATTAATCCCTGTAAAAGAAACTGATGACTTTTTAAGGAGTCCAAAAATTTGTGGGGTAGTACTTGAATAAGTTAAATAAAATCCCTTGACTGAATTTCTGAAAGGTGATTTTTTCTGATTTTCGGGGCAAGTTGAAACTGCATATACTGTATATGCAAGGGCGGATAGTATTTTTTTTTTCTTTTAATAACGCAGGCTGGTTACTTGGAGTAACATCAATGACACCACTGATCTAGACCATACCCTGGCGTCCTCCTAGTTTACAGCATTTTTGAACTCGGTAAGCTGATGTTCATTTTTAGTGTAGAAACATGCTCTGAGTTTGAAAACGTGAAGGAAAAAATACAGTAAAACGTTAATTGTTTCGAGCTTTCTATTTATGCAAAAAGTTTGAAAATTCGTTGACTGCAACGCAAAATATTTTAATTTTAGTGAATTCCATATTTTCAAAATCTGTAGCGCTCGATTTTCAGGAAAAATTCAAAAACTGTTCTAGCTAGATTTGTTTGAAGCACGATCTTGATATCAGAACATAATTATGCATCGAAAATTTGGATCGTTGATAGTAGTTCATGACCCTTTTTTTTGTAAACTAGTGTAAACTAGAGAACGTGCGCAGGACGAAACACTTCCGGTCCCTAGCCTCCAAGAGATTGAGGAGGAGGTTAGCCGGTTGAAAAACAACAAAGCCGCTGGAGCAAATCAACTACTAAGCGAGCTTCTAAAATACGGCGGAGATGCACTGGTAAGTGCACTTCTTCTTCTTCTTTATGGCTCTACATCCCCACTGGGACTTGGCCTGCCTCGCTTCAACTGAGTGTTCTTTGAACCTTTTTACAGTTATTAATTGAAGGGCTTTCTTTGCCTGCCATTGCATGAATTTGTATATTGTGAAGCAAGCACAATGATACACTATGCCCAAGGAGTCGAGAAAACTTTCCCGACCGGAACGCGAATCGAACCCGCCGTCTCCGGATTGGCGATTAATAGCCTTAACCACTAGGCCAACTGGAGACCCAGTTAGCACTACACTGGGTCATTACCAAGATTTGGGAGGAGGTTATTTTTATAATAATTTGCCATTACCGGAGGAATGGATGGAAGGTATCGTGTGTCCCATCTACAAAAAGGGCAACAAGTTGGATTGCGGAAACTATCGCGTAATCACATCATTGAGCGCTGCCTACAAGATACTCTCTAAAATTTCATGCCGCCGTCTATGACCGATTGCAAGAGAGTTAGTGGGACAATATCAGGCTGGATTCATGGGTGAACGCGCTACAACGAACCAGATGTTAGCCATCCGCCAGGTGTTGCAGAAATGCCGCGAATACAACGTACCCACACATCACTTGTTCATCAATTTCAAATCGGCGTATGATACAATCGATCGAGAACAGCTATGGCAGATTATGCACGAATACGGATTCCCGGATAAACTGATACGATTGATCAAGGCGACGATGGATCGAGTGATTTGCGTAGTTCGAGTATCAGGGACACTCTCGACCCGACTAGGAAAATCTATCAAGTTTATAACACATTGTGTTATGATGTTATAATTTTTTTCTATAATTTATTATGTTATAAACTAGGTACAGGATGATGTTAAAATAACTAAAATTGTAACAAAAAGTACACCGGTCTAATCAAAATAATAACCTATTTTGTTATTATCTGATCAATATTATAACAAAATATGATATAAGTTTTAGCTTCAAGAAAACTAGTTCCTATCATATTTTGATACAATTGTACAAAATGATTTTCTGAATGTCATGTAATTGAAACTAAATTATTTCACAATAAATTATTAAACAACATTTATATCATTATATGATTTAATTGAGATATAATATTTTTAAACCAAAAGATATAAAAACTTGATTATATCACAATGAGTTATAAATATCAGGGTTTGTTATAATAATGTTATATTTTTGTTAGAATCTTCTAGTCGGGGAGTCCTTTCGAATCTCGCAGAGGGTTACGGCAAGGTGATGATCTTTCGTGCTTGCTGTTCAACATTGCGTTAGAAGGTGTAAAAGGAGAGCGGGGATACACCAGTGGAACAATTTTCACGAAGTCCTGAAGCAGCTGAAGGTGCTTGCTTCGCTGATGATATTGATATTATAGCTCGTGAATTTGAGACGAATGGCGGAGTCGTACATCCGACTAAAGAGTGAAGCCAGGCGAATCGGATAAGTCATTACCCAATCAGCACACAAGTCGCAAAGGAGTGTCGACAGCGTAGGTTTTTGGCTGTACAAGAGCTACATTCATGTAAATCCAACTCAAAAGCAGAATAACTTGAAAATGACTCTTGTCCAACCAAAAACCTGCGCGGTCGACACTCCTTTGTGACTTGTGTGCTTCTTAGGTAATGTGTCGAAGACAAAGTACATGATGGCAAAGGGCTACAGGGAGGAATCACCGCGCCCGCCACCCCGAAATTCTATCGACAGTGATGAAATCGAGGCGGTTGAAGGATTCATGTACTTGGGCTCACTGATAACCGCCAACAACGACACCAGCAGAGAAATTCAGATACGCATTGTGGCAGGAAATCGAGCGTACTTTGGACTCTGCAGAACTCTACGATCGAATAAAGTTCGCCGTAACATGAAGTTATCTTCAAAACGCTGATTAGACAGGTAGTCCTCTATGGGCATGGAGCATGGACTCTACGTGCAGAGGACCAACGCACCCTTGGAGTTTTTGAACGGAAGGTGCTGCGTATCACCTACGGCGGAGTGTAGATGCAAGACGGGACTTAGAGAAGGCGAATGAATCACGAGCTGCATCAGCTGCTGAGAGAACCAATCATCGTCCACACCGCGAAAATCAGAAGGCTACGATGGGTGGGTCACGTCAACAGGATGTTGGGTAGCAACGCGACTAAAATGGTTCTCGAGAGTCATCCGGCCGGTACGAGAAGACGTGGTGTGCAGCGAGCTAGGGGGCTCGATCAAGTGGAGGATGATCTACAGCCATGGACCGAGTAGAATGGAGACGGCTTCTATGTATAGCAGAGGCCACACAGTCCTTAATCTGATCGATAAGGTAAGTACAGCATTAGGTCGAGAAAGTAGTCTCTTCTCCTTCATTGGCGCCGGAGGAGTTTCTAGTCTCCCACTACCTAAGCAATTTTCTTCGGTGTCTTACCCCCAAATTTCTTAGTAAAGGTAAAAAAGGCAGTAGTTCTTTTGGGATATAGAATGGATTCACCTACTGAACCAATCATACAACGAGATGAAGTACATTGTTAACAAAGAGAAGCAGACAATTGTGAAATGTGATACACGAACTTGGCTTTATCGCTCTGATACACTTAATAAAGGTGGAGCTCTAAATATATAGGCTTTCGTTGCCCAAGGTGGAACTAAGTCCAAACTCTTACCATTTTCAACCAGCGTAACCTTTTTGTGCGGACTGCCGCCGTTCTTGGTGGGCGACGGCGGAGACAGTTGTGCGTTCCCTGCTGGTGGTGGTCCAATTCCGGGCGGCCTATCGCCGTGTCCCGTCGTAGTTATCGTCGACGTCGTCGTCGTCATCATCGTCGAAGGCTGCTGCTGGTGATTATTGTTATTGTTGCTGTTGTTGCTTCCATTATTGGTACCGTGATGATGATGGTGGTGGTGGTGATGGTGATGATGATTTCCGGACGCCGCCGCCGGTGATCCTTGGTCCAGGTTCGAAGACTGACTCACGTGTCGGTTGGTTTTAGAGATTTTCGCATTCCGGGAGAAGGCTTTGGTGAAGGAACTCCGTAACTAAAATCGAGAGGAAGAAACAACATTAGAAATTGTTGATCCTGAAGGGAACAAATAGCCATACCCATCCTTTCTTCTTCTTCTTGTCTTGAGCCGAACAGCCAGAGCTAACCGAATTCAAAGAGCACATAGAGTCGGAACTATGATGTCTTTGTATTTCCGCACCGGATGGCAGTGGTGCCGCTGTCGTCTGATCTGTATTCTACGATGAAACAAAGAAACGATAATCAGTCATCGGTTCGTCGAGGCCCAATTAAGAAATAGATCACTTACTCCATTTCCATTGACCTGTCCGTTAACTTGTACGCCCATACTCTGCATATGGGCGGTAGTTAGACCGGCCTGGATCGACTGCTTCCGCAGCAGCTCAATTGTTTGTCGCATATCTAAAATTTCGCTATCCTAAAAGCGGGGAGCGGAAATGGAAAAATAGATAAGTCACACCATTAATGTGCATCATAGAGATTAGCCTATCGAATCCAATGTGGGGGTCCCATCGTACCTTCTTTTCCGTTGTAGCTGTCAACGATTGCAACCGCTGGGTCATGTTGGCCAAACTTTGTTCGAATGCCGCCACAACGTGTGCCTGTGTGGAGAGAAAATAAAAATCCTCAATTAGTCATTGCTGTGGTAAGCGCCTTATTCGGAATTTATTTCGAACTAATGGGATAAACACGCTTGCGCAATCAAAGACAGTCGGTACCCACAAGACGACCGAAAAGCTAAGGTCGTTACCTCTGTTTGAACCTCATCGGAAACTTTTACTGCTTAAGAAGTGATTATCCGTGAGGTCGGTCACCATGGCTTATTCCTCCAATCAATTGGGTCGACAAAGAAATGCAGCAGTCAAACAACGACGACGTCGTCAACCACTCTCTCCTATCAAGATTTACGTCCATCCGCTCCGCGCACACATAACAGTCATTATTGATTAGCGAAAGATTTATATCCGAGAGTCGTTTTCAACTCGCTGCTGGCCATTGGTCATTGTTTCTTTCTGGAGAGGAGGGACTTGACACTTCTTCCAGGCACTGCAGGCAGAGTTATTGCACAGCAGAAAACGCTTTCACTAAGGGTCTAGTCTCCCCAGTCCCCAGGCAGTACCTAGTGGCCGTACTATGACCGATGGAATTGACAATAATGGGGACATTCGTCTTGCAAAGATGCGATGACGAACGGCTTACAATGTCCGTTTTGATGAGTATAGTTGTCGTTGTCGTCAAAGTTTTCTTTCAAACGGATGGATAGATGATGATTTATGGGGTTAGTCTTTATGGTTATTGTCGGTGCGTTTGGCATTAGGCGGAACGATTCTATTCGACATATGGTAGTACCGAGAGCAAGTATTGCGCGGGTTTACGTAGCTTTACGAATAATGTTGTTTTTTAACGTCAGTAAAAATAACATATAACAACCAGAGACCGAATAAATTATTTGTCTGGAAAACCATATTAGTCGATCCGATCTAATTTTGAAATATGCAGGGAGTTTCAAACAAATAATTACTGGATCTGTCATCTCGCGTCAATTAAACGAAACTTCATGGCCTTAAATTTCAAATTTGTGTTAAAAGTTCTAAATCAATCATAGCGCATTTAGTTCACCACTGGACTATCGCACTAGTTTTCAAGACTGTGAAACCGTAAATAAAAGTGCGCGATTGCATCCAATCAACTCGGTGTCTTCAGAGCAAAGAAATAATGCGCCAAAGACATCAAGTCGATTTGATGTAATCGCGCACTTTCATTTACATGTTCGCACTTATAAAGACTGAGTGCGCAGTTCAGTGGTGAACTAAATGCATAATACAAATATTACTTACAGGAAGCATAACAAAATGAAAATAAGTTACGCTAGAATACAACTCAAAATGGTTAAATGAACCTTTGTCGAAACCATTTTTGAACGCTCCGGCAATCGAATGGAGGACAATGTCGAGCAATAGAGTATGGTACAGAATGTTATGCGGAGGATTTACGGAGCTGTCCAAAGACGTGCGAAGTTTAAACAGTGTCTTCTCTCGTCATGTGCAACTATAGACATGGACATTGGAAGACAGATGAAATAATGATAGCTGTTGATCGATGGGAATGGAAGCAACGTCCGACGAGGTCAAGACAGCATTAAGAAGAACAACAAGGCTGCTGAGAAGCATGAACACTCGGTCGAGCTTCTCAGGCACGGTGGTGAGCAGCTGTATCATTCATACTGGCTCTGTTCGCACCCGAAGCGCAGCACTATGCTCTGAAAGTGTCACGGACTCATCTCTGCATCGACACCGACAATAAAGATATGAATCCAGAAGATTCCTGCATCTTGCATCATGCGTGGAGTGACGCCAACAACATGTTCGCTTCTGGGCATCTACCAATGCGAGCGAGGTTTGCGATGATTGGTGGGTGGTTCGCGATGGAAATTTTGGGAGTATGATATAAAAGTGGTGGCATTTGCTCAAAGAGCGTTCAGTTTTGTGTAAACCATCGCCAAATAAACATCGTTAAAAATCAACATGTGAGCGTTTTCATTGGACAGCCGAACAATCAGCCTTTTACAAGGCTGCATGCTGAATTGTTGCTTAATAATAATAATGATAGCTGAACTAAAGTCATGCTGTACACATTAGTGTATAAATGCTCTTTCAATTGAAAAAGTTGCCAATGTTCAACCTTTCGTATCGGTATTAACGGTATTATCGGTAATAAGATTTTTATTCGATTTGCAGTAACTCCTTTACAAAATAGTTTAACCAAATCTTGTTCTGCTACTTGGTCAGCTTATGTACAAATTAGCACATGTATCTGTATAATGTGTTTTTCAGAATAATTCGAATAAGCGATTTCGTTTCATCACACTTCTTCTCAGAGTACAGGATGAAAAACACGTGTTTTACTGAAAAGCAGCTGAACTAATGTGTTGTTTAGTTGTTACCCATAATATTCTGAGCTAATTCACCACTGCTGAATAAGAATCGAAGTTTGATCATTACACTAGTTTACAGCTTTTTTGAACTCGGTAAGCTGATGATCATTTGTAAAATCATGCCCTGAGTTCGAAAACGCGAAAGAAAAAAATTACAGTAGAGTGGAAATTTTTTCGACTTTCCATACAAGGTTGATGATTTGAAATCGATTTTTGTTCTATTTTTAAGCAAAGTTGCTAACTTCAAACATCTCTTTCTCCGTAATCAATGCTCCAATTGAGCTGAAATTTTTACTGTAAAGCTATCAGTACACGCTTTGCCAAGTGAGCAAACTTTTCCGCACGCATCAACCAACAGCAAAGCATACGCTTGACATCTTCGTTGTTTTGTCAATGTTGAAACCGCTGTTGGCCTACTGGGTTATGCGTGCGGAAAAATTTGCACACTTGGCAAAGCGTGTACTAACGGCTTAACTCGCCTACATATGATGTGTCAAATAAACGTCGAGAAATAATTTTTAAATTGTTTTTTTTTTCTTATTGAAAAAAATACATTTCTTAAAAAAATTTTGGGAATTTTGCTAAAATTTAGGGAGATCGTCCCTAAAACTCGCCAATATCTTGAAATTCATCAATCTGACGCAAAATCTGTATTCAGATGATCGAATGGTTTTGTATTCAGCTCTTAATTTATGGAAAAAGATTTTAAATTGGTTGAACAAAACGCAATATATTTGAATTTTAGTAAATTACATATTTTGAAAAGTTGTAAAGCTCGATATTGAGCTAAAACTCAAAAACTGTTCTACTTAAATTTTTTGAAGGTCGGTTTCGAAATCAGCACTAAATTGTGCTTCAAAAATGTTGGTCGTTGACAGAAGTTCACGACTTTCGTTTTATTTTGTAAACTAGTGTTATTAAACCACACGCAGTTTATGTTTTGATTTGAGTGCTTTCATCCATCATCTCTAGGATGGCGCAGATAGGAAGGCATGCGACTGGCAATCGACAGGTCTTGAGTTCGAGTCTTGATTTAGGTAAATGTATATGTAGTTATTATTTCATAATAGTTGTTCCATGCACAAGTGCCAATCATGAAGTCTCGAGGGAATTGAAAATGTTTGCATTTTTTATAATTTTTAATTATTTTTGCTAATGCTGAATAATAGCTTGACTATGTATTTGTAAAACGCTTTCAACAACAAACAGTTCAGTTGGTACACAATACTATGATTTACAATTTCTCCATATAGGGGAAAATACCTATTCTCGGCCGTTTTGTTCTCTTCGTCTTAGGGGGTTTATTGAAACCTATTGAGCTCAGAGTTGGTCTCAAATCCTTCCCAACTAAGCTGAATTATATGGCCAAGTTTCAGGCAATTTGGCTGACAAAAACCCCCCATGACGAAGAGAACAAACCTGCCGACAATACCCATTGTCACCCTATGTGTAAACAAAATCCGTACAACGGTTGTACCTGAAAATTATCCAAATGTTATTTTATATCATGCTGAATTAATTCGTCATAAATGTGCTTGTTAATTGAACTGGTAGTTGGGTAGGCAGCTATGTAGTTCTTCATTGTGCAGATAACCTTCCACATGCGTGAGTAACTGAAATGAAGGACAGCATAGCTGCCTATGATGTAAATCTCCCTTTGCCTTCGGTGAAGTTACGAGCATGTGCATAATAGATTCTTGAACATATGGTTTATAACAACTTACGAGTTCAAATAAATATCCAATTACACAGTTCAAATAAACTCTCCCGATTTACTGGCAAATTCAACTTTTACTTTTAGCTATACAATTTCACAACCTTTCTATTCCTCTACGATTTGTATTCTGTTCTCTTCTTATTTTCAACTCTTACGTCAAATTAAACTTTCATCATGACATTTCTTCGTGAAGTCTATCTGTCGGTATGCCCACCGGTGTTTTGCCCAGTGGTGATGGTAACACCGATTTAGCTGAAACTTTCACAAATTGTTTTTCTCATCCAAAGGCACGACTATAGAGGATGCTCCGTGAATTTCGATTTTTTTTTTCTCGCCATACAAATGTGGGCAGTATGGTCGCATTTACAGTGACCAGCACAAAAAAAGATGTTATGTGTAAGCAAAACTCTGACCAAAATTATCATTTAAATTACTTCAAAATTGTACAAAAGTAAGAAATTCGTGATACGTGTTTTGTGTTATATTGTACTCAAAGTCAATTTCAATATTTCCTACAGAAGCAATGACCCGGATAAATTGACAAATGCAAATGCAAATTGTAACAAGGACAAGGACGATAGACAATGTAAGACAAACTAGACTAGACTAACTAATTTATAACTAATGAATACTTTGTACAAATACAGTTTTCCCTTGAAAAAGGCCAAAACCCATGGCCGAAACGTCGGGTAGAATAAAATAAATCGTCGTAAATTAAGACTGAAATAGCCGTTTCTACGCAATAAGATCCAGTTCCAGTCGAAAAATCCCAAATCAAACTAATAACTATCATATCACATAATCTGTTTTTATATCTTGTTTTGTTATTATTAACTTATCAAGACGTTAGTTTTCCATAACATGATTTGTTTGACAATCTTATTTTGCTTTGATCAAGCTATTGATATACACTCATAAAATAATATTTGAATCATATGTTTTGTTAAAGAACAAGTTTAGATATTATTATACTTTTGAGTGTACAAATATTTAATAAACAATAGCACAACAATAACAAGTTTTGAAATTGAAACTACATCATTCGAGATTTTGTTTTCAGCACATCGTTTACAGCATACCGTGTGTATGATCCAAATTAGTTACTCTAATTGGAACTGCTCGAGCTTTTCAGTTTATTATTTTATAAACACTTAGTTAATTATGACCTGTTTTATGTTCCTTTTAAAGTATTTAGTTACGTGTATTCATAGCTACGAAATTCGATATAGTGCGCCTCAGAATGTTGTTTTACTTGATGAGTTTGTAGTTCATTACAAATACTTAGACTCATATTTATTTTTTATTTCGTTACTAGGATGCAGTGTCCGACACAGCATACATTTGCGTGTGCGTGGCTAACAGTAGTTTGACAGATTTCCCATAAGAAAACTTTAAATAAAGCAGACCTCGACGGAACGAACGCTATGTGTTCCAGGCTTTAGGTCTAGGATTGTTTAAAAGGGTGGTAAAAAAAATCGAATTCCTTAAATTTTCAAAAAAAATGTAGCTTTATAACCTCTGAACCGACTTTTATTATTTTGTAATTGTAGGGCAAACCGCCTATTGTTGCACACCTTAAAAACTTTCTAATTTTGTTCCACACTCTATGCTTTTGTTATGAGGTGTGCAACAATTGGTGAGTTTTGAAAGTATGCAACAATTGGCGATTTACTCTATTTATTTTTTTTTTTATTTTTTATATCAATGATTATTGATATGCTCTAAACGCTTAGTTTGTTATTCATATAGATTATAGGGCCTTGTACCATTTTACAAGGTGTACCTATTTTGGGTACTTGATGCTATCCAGCAATTTACGAGCGCTAATGGCCGCCACAATTACGCACACTTTTTGGTAGGGATAAGCCAATCTGACGTTTGGTTTGTGTCGTTTGGCAGCTGGTCGATAAGATTGATAAGAAAACTTATCGATCAGCGAAACAAGTCAAATGTCAGATCGGCTTATCTCTACCAGAAAGTTAGAATGATCGCCGCGGCCATTAGCGCTCGTAGAATGCTGGATAACTAAGTCAATTTCCAATCAATTGATTTGAATTTTTGTATAGGGTTATTTACTGTACGTAAGTCATCGTGTGTGTACCTAAAATTGATTTAGTTACAGCGATACGTGCCAAAAATAGGTACACCTACCCAAATGATACAAAACCCTAGAATTACTACTAACTTTGTTATTAGTTTGATGGCATAACTAATTTTGCTTTCGGGTTGTTATTAATAACTTTAAAATAACAACATTTGTTATTGAAATATTTTCCAAATTCATTGTTATTATGTTGTTATCAAACTAACAAAACATGTTATTAAATTGGTCTTCCAGGAACGTTTTTTTGTTATGATTTTTGTTATTTTGCCGCTTATGACAGCCAAGTTTATAACATAATTTGTTATTTAAATAACTTGAGAATAACTTATTTCATTACTCAGTTATTTTGCCAAAATAACACATTTTCTTATGCTTTTGTTATTCCCTTCTGCTCGGGTATTGGAGACTTGGCATCATCACCTCCCCCACCCCCCTATGCACCAATAAAATAAAAGTATCTCGACTCAGTGAAAAGATATGAAAATGGAGTCTTCAACAAAACCGTTCAAGTACATTACAACCATGTGTCAGATTTTTTGTAGTTAATAATTATTGCGCTAGATGGCACTTGATCTACAAACAAAGTCTCGTGAAGGGTTTTGTCTATGAAAAAAAAAAAATCCGATATTTTTCCAAGGATTTCTCCCAATATTCCAAGCAGGTTTAATATTGCACCAATACACTCTTACACTTTTCAACAAAGTTCCCAGACAACCAGTAATCGTATAAGATGTTGCATAAGATGATAAAGTGGAGGCCATATGCGTGCATGCCTCCATTTAGGCGCATGTAAAATGTACGCATATCACCTCCACATTAACATCTTATTCAACATGTTATACGATCACTGGTTGAGTGGGTTACCACCTTAGCTCAACAGGCGGTGGTGTTATTGGTGACGCTTGCCGTTAGAATGGGAAAATAACTGAGTGCCATGTCTTCTTGATAAAGTAGTCTTCAGTGTGTGAATGTTGTTGATCTTCTATTTTTAGAAAACAATGGCGCGTGCCACGTCAGGATGCAGGTTAAATGAGGGGGGTGAAGGGGAAAAGAGTGATGATTGCAATCGTTTGTATCCAGACCAGACTGAATATACTGCGTCTGAACAAAATCATGCGGATGTCGGAATGTTGGCAGAGGGTTCACACATTGGTGCGTGGATGCCAGGTGTAAAGTGATAGAATTGTATGTTTATTATTCCGAAGCAGAGATGCCAGATATACAAATTTTTCTGTATTATACAGATTTTTTACCTTCTATACAGACAAAATACAGAGTACAGAAAAATACAGATTTTTAAAATTTGATACAGATTTCTCCAGAAACCGTAAAATGTGAAGTTATTTTCATTGATTTGGATGAAAACTTTATAAATTGCTGCTTAAACGTTAAGGAATTTTGGAAAATATGTATATTTTTACACATTTTTTAGAAAAATAAATACCAGTAAAAAAACCGTCTAAAAGTAGTACATTTTTTTTTTTAGTTTTCTACCCTCAAACACGACGATACAGAAAAATCTGTATTGATACAGATTTTTGATAAAAATAATCTGGCAACTCTGTTCCGAAGGTGAATGAAGTCATGGTCGGTATCAGATAGACTGACGCTATGCTGTGAACGTTGGAATAAAGGAAAACGGCTTTTTTAAGGGGCCGTTCATAAACCACGTAGACTGGTTCCAGCGATGGCTATGAACGAACATATGTAAATACATTAGTTAAAGATGTAGAGAGGATGGAGAAAGTACATAGGGTAGATGATGTAATAGCTTGTAATAGATCCATCTGCTTTATTTGGCGTCTCGAGATTTAATGACATTCCTACAATAGTAAGATACAAAGTAGGAGGAAAGGGAAGGGTCAAGGATTGAATCCAGGACCTTCAGCATAGAATCAGAAGCGGTAGCCACCATACCACTAAGCTCGCCTTCGTAATTTACCGAAGTTTCATACAAAATGGACATATTCTCCACTGGAACAAAACCTGCTGCTCAGATGTTCTATGAGCACTACCATAGTTATTAACTGATAGCTTCCTCTACTGATGGCCATTTTGCATGTGTATATCGTGTATATCGAATATACTTTATGTACAAGGAAGTCAAGGTAATTTCTATTACGAAATGTTCCTGAACCGACCGGGAGTCGAACCCGTTACCCTCAGCATGGTAATGCTAAGTACCTACGCCTTTACAGCTGTGGCCAAACATCCGAAAGGACTCGAGAATTGAAAGCCATATATTTCTGATCTGGTATGCTCAATTCGTACCTTTTTCCTTCCATCACTAGTTCAACTAACTCAGCGTATAAATTCCTACATGTTAATTTCCAATCAATTAATAAAAGAGCCGTTAACCTTATTGATCTTACATGGCGATGCATAGCAGTAACGATACGAGAAAACTAAATCGATGCAATCAACCGATACAGCTACTAATTGGCATGTGTGTAGTAGTTGTAGTAACTAAACTTCCAACAGCACTGTTGTTAGCACTTGCAACCAACATATTTAGCAACATGTGTACGTAGTAACATAGCGAACTTATCTATGGGGCTGTCCATAAACCACGTGGTCATTTTTTTTGGACTTTTCAACCCCCCCCCCCCCCCCCCCCCCGCGTGGTCATTAGTCCATACAAAAAATTTTATTTGTCCATACAAATTGGTCATTGGCAGAACCCCCCCCCCCCCTTATGACCACGTGGTTTATGGACAGCCCCTATTTGGTATGCGAGTGTTCGGGTGCCTCAATCAAGAACTGTTGGTGGACGTGATCTACATTAGTGATTAAAATTCCGCAAATGACGAGCATAGGCATTTTCGTGACGACCTCCATTTGCAGTCATAAAACTGCGGACAACACCAGAGCTCCCTAATTGGGGTTAATTCGTGACTGCGCGCCGATCGATTACGACGAAACATCTGTCGAACCCAATTTTGGGAGTCACTTTTCGGTTATGCACCAAAGTCCAAAGTAAATATTTGCGCAATAGCTTCGTCATATTACCATATAAAGTCATGTGTCACATTCAGGGTTGCAAGTTGACCCAGTAGTGATTGCATGATAATATCAGCTATTTTAGATACATTGCCGATTTTTAAGTCTCGTTGCTTCTAAAACAAAGAGGGCAACGGTACAGCGCCTGTATAATCATCGATTTCACGCAATTAGCGAAATTCGTCACAGTTGCTCCATCACCATCATTATATTCATAAATTACGCGCAAAGCAGAAAAAAGCATCTAGCTGCAGCCAACATCACTCACTGGAGGAGGTGCTACTATACCACCATGTGAGTTGGGGCTAGTTATCGATTGCGTCCCCACAATCACTCGAAGCGGTTCGATCATCTTAATTTATTCAGTTCTATTTATAACCGCCCGCCGCCATCGACCGAGTAATTGAAGAAACTTGTCAGTCGGCCCTACCAACATTCCGATACGCCCTTTACGCCAGAATACCGAACCTACGATATTGCTGTTTCGGTATCACGGACGGTAGAGGTACATATTGGATTACTGTTGTGCCAGACCATAGGCAATTTACTATGTGCCACGGTTGTCAACTCGAGAGGAATTTATTAATTTGTACACACGAAAAGTTTCCGAGTTCAGGTCGAATCTGATACCACAGAGAAACAATAAGTCAGAACGCTGAGAACAACTGGTGGCGTCAATGTCGCCGAGGCAGCAGTGCAATGTGGTGATCGTATGTCGTGTTTGGGTGAACGAAGGCGGCAAACCTAGACATATGCTTATGAGACAATGAGAGAAACTGGTAGCCGAGATTGCCTGTTGATGAAATATGCTAAATATGTTCTAGCGGTGCAAACGAAAGTACCTTCGACTTGGGTGGGGAAACAGAAGTCAATTGAATAATATATCTTAAAAGTGTAGAATAAGCTTTAAATTAAAATATGCGGTGATAAAAATAAACAAAAATCCTAAAGTCAGGAAGGATCTATGCATTGCGTCATACCAAACATAACTTTAGTACAAACTGGTAAAGTAAAGTAATATTCGGAGGAAGCTTCAACATTGGCATGGAACCAACACAAACGTCTACGGCTAAAATAAATTTCTTTTGAATAATACTGAACACCACAACCACTATCAATATTTCACAGGAAACTCAAATCCAACACTTGTTGCTCCGAAACAGATCAATGAAAACACCTTACTTCATCGGAATGTTTCATACGGAGGAGGAGAGCAGGTACCTTTAGGTTTCGAGTTGCACAAATTGTTCATTGTCACCAGATATTTATAGATTTTGCTCAACAACGCCAACCGAGTAGGAAAACCACTTGCAGCCCTGTTATGCCCACACAATACCACCCGTAGAGCGAGCTCATTGAACCAGAAAGTCATACGAAGGTAATGATACGATTTCAATAAGTTAATACTCCCTGAAGCAACCAAAGTAGGGGTGAAGTTTTTGAGAAGCTGTCCATTAATGAAGAATTGTTACAAACTACATTTTTGGATTTGATCACGCACAATCGCTTTTCTTACAATCATGGAGGTAAGAAGTCTATTCAATGACTTTTTAGGTCTTTTGATGTTCATTCTTCATCTTTCATCTTCTAAAATTCATTCTTCATATATGCCATTTTAAAGTTTCATCTTTCATTTGGTATCTTGTTTCTTCTATTGTGAATCTGTTCTCCTGTTGTGTAGGATTATCTAGGAGGAAGAGTCGTCAGTTAGCTTAGTGATTAAGGCTATGGATCGCCAATACGGAGACGGTGGGTTCGATTCCCGTTCCGGTCAAGAAAATTTTCTCGACTGCCTGGGTATAGCGTATTATTGTTCTTGCCACACAATGTACAAATTCATGCAATGGCAGACAAAGAAAGCTCTTCAATTAATAACTGTGGAAGTGCTCTAAAAAAACTGAGTTGAAGAGAGACAGGCCAAGCAGAGTTTCCGATTGCTCATGTGTACATAAATGTGACAGCGAGCCTCCCACCAAATTGTCTCACAGCTCTTCAAAATCGCAGTGTGCTGCGCTGCTAGGAGGCTCACGAAAATCTGGTGGGTGCGAGCTAGGCACATAGCTCCCGGGGAGCTCGTCTCATGCGCTGCGTGAGCTGTTGGTATCTAAGGTGAAAAACAACTTCTTGGTAACGAAGAACATCAACAACTTTTTTCCGTACACAGCTCAAGTGTCTGGTTGGTCTATGTGATACGACTAGGGACTCTCAATGCAAAGGTTAAGGTTTCAATTCTTGCTCGTTTAGGAAGTTTTTGTCGTGCAATTTTCTAATTTAATCAGCGCATGAGACGAAGCTCATGAGACACATCTTGAGAAAAATGAGGCGCACAACTTTCAGTCTCATAATGTACTGTGCTCCTGGGAGCTTGCTTGCAATGTGGCTCCCGTACATGGGACTACAGCACGTGTACATCAACTCTGAGGCCAAGTTCCAATGCGATCGTCGGGCCATACAAAAGAAGAAGAAGATCAAGGAGGAAACCTCGAAAGAGTTCCATAAGGAATCCCAGAAAGAATTCTAGAAGAAATTCCAGGAGAAATATCCGAAGGATTTCCAGGTGGAATCCCCGAAGGATTGACAAGAAGAGGAATCCCTGAAGGAAACACAGGAGAAATCCTTGAGAGATTTCTAGGGTAAATCTTTCTAGGAAGGGAGAACGATTTCCAGGAGGAAAGATTTTCAGAAGGAATCTCAAGTTTCTGGAGGAAATGAATAACAAGTTTCTGGAGATATTCCAGAAGGAAATCCTGGAGGAATACTTGAAGTCCTGGAAGAATTCTTGCAGGATTTCCATGAGTTTCCTGGAGGAACGTCTGATTATGGTCCTAAGGAAGTTCTAGAAGAATTCCCAGTGGAGTTCCTGTGGGAATTCCTGAAGGTACTTCTGGCGAAATTTCTGATGTAACTTCTGAATGCTCCTAGAAAATTTCTGAAAAAACTCCAACAGCGACTCCTGGAAAAACCTCTAGGGGAAGATCTCGAGGAATCCTCGAAAGAACCCCTGGTCTAATCCCTGAATGAATTTCTTTAGGAATCCCTAGACAAACTTACCAGATTACCAGAATTATCCTGAAGATATCATCGGATGCTCCTGTAAGAATCCCTGAATGAAATCCTGAAGAGATCTCTGCAGAAATTCCTGGGGAGAAGGTACTTCTGAAGGATTTCAGAAGAAATCGTTTAAGAAACATCTTTTCAAATCCCTGGAATTCCTGGGGAAAGCTCTGAACAAACTTCTGGGATAATTCGTGAACAGACTCCTGTAGGAATTCCTGAAGGAACTTCAGGCGAAATTTCTGATGGATCTCCAGGAGGTATACCTGAATCTCCCTAAAAGAATCTTTGCAGGAAATTCTGGAAAAAATACCCGAGGAAACTCCTATTGGAACAGCTGAGGGAGCTTCTGAAGGAATCCCTGATGAAACAACTTAAAGAAATCCCTGAATCCTTCTGGAACTACTGGGGAGATTTCTGAAGGAATTAATGGAGAGATAACTGAAGAAAACGGTGATCACACAAGGTTTTTGTGAACAACCATTATAACTGCAGCAATCCTCAAAGGAACATCTGAATTAGTTCTTGCAGAAACTTCTGCAAGAATACCTGGGAAATACCTAAAAAAGCTTCTGAAAGCATCTCTGAAAAATCTCCATGATGCATCCCGAAGAAATTGAAAAGAATTCCCAAAAGAATTTTAGGAGGGATGCTTGAAGAAATTTTAAAAGGAATCCCAAAAGAAATTCCTGTAGGAACCCTTGATGAGACTCCTGGAGTGACCCCTGAAGGTATTATACCTAGTAAACTAACGTCAGGAGAAATCGCTGATTGGAATTCTACAGAAACTTCTGGAGAAATCTCTGAAAGAACTCCTGGACTAATTTCTAAAGAAATTCCTAGGAATTCCTGCAGGAATTTTAGAAAGAATTCCTGAAGAAAACTCCTAGACCAATCTCTAAAGGACCTTCTATGGAAAACCCTGGAATAATCTGATGGATCTCCAGGAGGCATACCTGAATCCTTCTGAAAGAATCTTTAAAGGATCTCTTGGAGTTGGAACGAGCTCCTCTCGGTATTCCTGTGAGATTTTCTGAAAAAAAAATTACGAAACTCCTAGAGGCATCCCTAAATCATCCTGGATGAATCTCTGAAAAAACTAAAGAAACTTTTGGAGAATTCTTTGATTGGAATTTCAAAGGAATCACTTGGAGCGATCCTTGAAGGAACTCCTAGAGAGATCCATAAAGAAACACCAGGAGAAACCTCTGATTGGAATTCCAAAGAAATTCATGGAGGAATCTCTGAAAAAATACCTGGACTAATTTCAAGAGTTTCGTATTTGAATTGACTCCCTAGCATCCGGAACTTCTCAGAAATTCTTAACCCTCTAATACCCAATCCCGCCTTTAGACGGGATATAGTTTGATCATTTTTGTAATTTTTGTTTCGTGAAAAATCAATTTTTTTATATTTTTGGCTGATATTTAGGACTGTTTTGTATATCTCAAAATGGTTTTTGGTGTATTATAAAGCGTTTTTACATTTTTTTGAAAATCATTGAAAAATTGATGTTATAGTCACCTTTTAGAAGTCATTGTTTATTTTGTATTGAATCGCTACAATCAACATATTTTAATTTTTTTCCCAAATCATTCTATCCTTGTTTAATAGTTTAAGGGAATCGAATACACTCTAAAATTATTTTCCTTAAAATTACACGGAAAATAAAATTTTCTGTGAAAAAAATTTAAAATAATAATATTTCAGCAATAATCATAAAATCTCAAAATGTTTTCATCTCAAAAAATCCGTTCCCCAAATTGGCTTCCAGGAAAAATGACCAATGACTAGATAGAAGTGTGCTCCGCCGCTCCGCGCCGCCGTCGCCAACATTTTTTTCACGCCGCCGCCGCCGCCGCCGCCGCTTTAATTGACCCGGCGCGCCGCTGTTCATATTTTTCCACGCCGCTGAACACAATTTCCCACGCCGATGAGAAAACGACAAAGATTTTTTTCTCGCCAATATCGGTTGCTTTTAAAATTCTTTCAGGGCTTCTTCTATAAATTTCTTCATGGAGTGTCTCCAGGAAATTCTCCAGAAGTTCTTCCATGATTTTGTTTAGTGATTCCAGTAGACATTCTTTCAGTGATTTTTGCAGAAAATCAAATAAAGATTTCTTCATGCGTTCCTCCGAATATTTTTCCATGTATTTCACCAGAAATACCTCCTGAAGTTCTTCCATAGATATCATTAAGATTTTTTATTCGGCTTCTTAAATTAAAATATCAACAGTAAGAATTCCTACAAAAATTGACAAATATTCCTTTGGAAATTTTTAGGAATCTTTACAGTTGAAGTATTTCTCCAGACATTCTTTCAGAAATTCCTTTAAAATGTGTTCATGAATACCTGCTGGACTTCTTTAAGAATATCTTCCATGAATTTTGAAAGAAGAAAGAGTTTTCTTTTGGAAATTCTAAATATTTAATAATACATATATTTGTAGGAGTTCAACCAAGGCACAGTGACGGGCCTCCATACAAAAGTCGGACAAAACCTCAAATGTTAAACGAAATTGCTAAAATTTACAGGTTATGATGACTTTAGTTCCCTAAATCTATTTCTTATATGGATTTTTTCATATATTTCGATTTAACTATATTAGGGTGGTTCAAAATTTTGAAAGCTGCTGATTATGGAAAGCATGTAAAAACAATCGATAATAAGCTATCACGATGTGGTTTCTGAACGTAGATTTTGATTAACCTTTTAATTTAGAGGTTGTTAAATCATGTATTGGTATTGGAATAAACTACAATTGTGTATTTGTTGCTGTTAGGGTGGTCCAAAATCTTCAAAACTACATAAATCATTAGAAAAAATCGTTTATCTACATTTTTTTCAATGGATCAATTCAGATACACACCAATATTGGCTGACAAGACGTGGTCTATTCTCAGGTACTGCCCATAGACTAAGTGACATTTTACGGTGGGTACACGGAGGTGTGTAAATTCAATCGTTATGGGATCTGATATGTTAATATAGTGAACTGCGTAAAATTTGAACTGCTTTTTATCAATCTCGTTTCAACAACTTCATGCATGCTCTTCCGAGTTCGGGTAGTAAGGTACATCGATCTCTGCTCTCACTTGTCGAAGCAACCGAAACAACCTATCTATAAAGAATTGGCAATTCATATTTGCATTATTGAAGGGAGTTTTTGATAAACGATCATCAGAGATCGGGAATCATATTGATGAACAGTAGAGTTCCAGCAAATATTTTCAAAATCTTTATCACTCTGTGTGTCGTTCAGTAGAAATGTGTTTAACGAAACCACATGAGTAACATACAATAAAACTTCAAGTTTAAAAAACCAATATAAGGGGTCACTAAGGAGCGTAAAATGCTCGTTTCATAAAATTGCGATAAAAATATTCAAAGATTGCCTTGGTGATCGCGACGTTTACGCAGAAAAATATTTAACGTAGCGTTTTACGCCGTTAAGTGAATTTCATTTATATTTCATAGATGATTGTTGCTTTGAACTGTAGCGACGTGCGTGTAGAAAAGAAACGCGTAGATGTCGACGAATTTGTGTCACTATATATTGAAACTGAAGTGTTTGCTTCCAAGGTTGTTAAGCAATTCTAACGATTAAGATGAATCGACGAAACGACCAGTTAAAAAATCAATGAGCAATGGTTTGTAGTTATTTCTACATGTTTTTCACGGTTGTTTTTGTCTTTCTTTTATGTTGAAGGTTGAAAAAGTTAGTTGTATCTGGTGAAGCAACATGTAGGTAGTGTCTTAGTGAATAAATGCTTATTCATACTTAGTCATCACTCCTTTCCTCTCCAGCTTACTGTTTTTAACCGGAGCACCCACCTTCTTGTGCTTTTTCTGTCAAAAAATAAAAAAAATATTAAAAAAAAAATATTTAAGCTGTGGTCATTACAATATCAAACCCCCCCTCCGTTCCCCTATGACCATCTGACTTGGTGAAAGTCTCTTACAAGAACGAACATTACACTAAATTTTTAGTATTCTGAAGTCAATTTGAACTATGTTAAGATAAAATTTAAACTTCAAACAATATCACTTCCTCCACAACCATGCGGCTCCATTGTGACATGACAGAAAAAAAAAATTCGCGCTTAGCGCAAAAATGCGCAAACAGTGACCTATATAGCCAAAAGCAAGACAAAATTGAACGTCAGATCCGGGATACGGCGTCGTTTTCTGATGTTTCCTAAACAAGTACTGGATCTCTTTTATAGGAAGTTTTTCTTCAAAATTTCATAAAATTCAATATGTTTGCATATTGTAAAAACATAATAATTTTGTTACTGAATCCCAAACAATTCCTGAAATGTAATGGTTATTCGTACCCAAAAGCACAAAAAATATTGCCACATTATTCAAGTCTTCCTAACTTTTACAACGAACTCATGAAGGAAGCTCATAAAATAAAGACAATAAATACTAATATTGTAACACATAAAACTCCAACTTTGAAAAAATCTACAAGACTCAATTTTGAACCAAATGACTTGAAAATTTGGGGTTTTCTTAGTTGAAGTATCTATAACGGAAGAAAAATATTTGAAAAATAAAATATTGAAGTCGATTTTTGAGGTTTTGTTCGGCTTCCGGCCACTGTGCAAGGGTTTCTGAGTTTCCAGTCATTTTCTTAGCAATTCTTTCTAGAATTATTTTAGAAAAACCCTGATATACTTTCACATATTCACAGGGATTCATTCAAGAATATCTCCAGGTATTTCTTCAGGAATTAGATAAACAATTAATTCAAAAATTTCTCCAAGGAATTCATCCGAAATTTACTAAGGTATTCTCTCTGAAATATCACTTCAGACACCTTCAGTAGTTTATGGATTTTTCATGTATGTCAGTAAGAGTTTATCTTAAACATTTTTATACGATTTTTCTTTGATTTTCAGAATTTTTAGAAAATTTTCAGCGATTCTTTCGGAAATTCTCCTTGGGTCCTTCAGGAATCCTTTAGAAAATTTCGTCAGGGGTTACTGAAAAAATATCTAGGAGGTTTCTTTTTCGAATTCCACCTGTGATTCTTTCAGAAATATTTCCTGAGATTCCTTTAGAGATTCTACCGGGAATTCTTTGAGATATTCCTCCACAGACATTTACAGAAGTATTTTATGAAATTACATGAACCATGTTGGAGATATTCTTCGAGAGTTACGTGAAGAAATTTCTATAGAAATGTTGTAAAATCTCCTGATAAGATTTAATTTTTTGGAACTATAATCGTTGGAGGAGCTCCTGGAGAAGTCCCTAGGGAATTTCTAGAAAACCTCCTGGGAGTCGCCACAAAAGTTCAGTTTATTGGACACATTGGCTTCATTTCCTCAACAGAGGGTAGGAAATAAACATCTGAGATGGCTTTGGAGGAATTTCAATTTTTTTAGAGGTACTTGTGAAGTATTCTTAACCGTTATGTGTCCGACAAACTTTTTGCTTTTTTCTACACCGTGCTTTTTGAATGGGCGCTGGGTACCCGGGTACCCTGTCGGCCACATAAGGGTTAAAGAAATCACCGAAAGAAATTTTATAGAAATTTGTTTTTTTTTCCAAGGAATCTCTGAAGCAATGCGTGGAAAACTGGAGAATGCTGTGCAATAATTCCACGAAGAATTTTTTCAGATATTCCTGGAGAAACGTCAATAAATAGGTCCTAGAGTAATTTCTAAAGGAACTTCTGAAAGAATCTCTGGAGAGATTTTTAAGGGTTGACGATCTTCTAGGGAGCCAACTGATGGAACTCCTAGAAGAAATTCCCGAAAAAACGCCTGAAAGAATACTTGGAGGAATTCTTGAAAAGAATCATAACAGAACTCAAACTAAAAATTCGAACATTGCCATGATAGCACTTGTCTTAAATGAGTATTAGAAAAGAACATCCTTAGAAGAGACGTGCGATGTTGTGAGGTTCTATCTAGAGTAATCCTTTATAAATTTCTTGGTAAACGTCCTCAAGGATTCTCTCAAAAATTTATAGCATAATTCTTATAAAGATTGTTTTCATTAGAACCTCTGATTTTCATACGTTTAAACCTTTCAAATAAAATAGATGAACATTGTACTTTAGGTTTTGAGGTTATGGCTTTCAGTCTTGGAAGAAAAACTCAAAAACTTTTTCTTCCAAGACTGAAAGCCATAACCTCAAAACATAAGATCAACAGTCGATTCTTTAAGATTGTACTTTGGGGACAAGAAACAAATCCTATTCTGTATTGACAGTTTTTAATGGCTAAAAATAGCACTTGATTTGAAGAAAAAAATAAAAAAATTGGTCGCGTCGGTTACGCCACCGCCACCAAATAGGGCGTACGGCGTGGCGCCGGCGTCACCGCCACCTCTGCCTCAAATTACTATACACGCCGCCGCCGGTGAACACTGCTTCGGTGCACACGTCTAACCAGACAGCTGATTCAGCAAAGTACAGAGCAATAACGTGCATCTGTACAAGGTGCTGTCGGCGGTTATAGCAAGAAGGATACAAAACCACCAACAACATAATGATCAAAGAACAAAAAGGGTGTCGAAAACATACAAGGCTACAATGATCAAGTCATCATAGATGTGAGCAGTAATTGTGAGCTTGTGAGTCAAGCCACCGAAAAAGGAAGAGGAACCTGAGCATGGCGTACATCGACTACAAGAAGGCGTAAGACTCAGTACCGCACTCGCAACATCTCAAGGTACAACGGTTGTACAAGGGGATGTGGAGTACGCACCTACAAATTACCGACGGAACAGTTGTGTTGCGGTCCAGAACATTCAGCATTATGATGAAGGTATTCCAAGGCGATACCTTCAGTCCGCTATGGTTCTACCTTTTGATGAACCTTCTCAGCAAAGAAGGCGTACAAGCATTGATCACATTTTCTTTATGGACGACATGACGCAGTTTGTGGAATCAGTACAGAGGCTACATCAACCGTTGCAACTTGTGACGGTGTTCAGCAACGACATCCAGATGAAGTTTGGTATTGACAAATGCCGGTCAATCCATCTTTACCGTGGTCAAGTGGTGGATGCAAGCTGCTTCCGCGGCATCCAACAGGAGCAGAAAGCGGGTTGAAAGCGTACAAATGCCTTAGCTTCCTGTAACTTCCAGTTAATCATCATGCAACGATCAAGAAGGAGCTGCAGTACAAGTTCTTGTATCGTATCAACTGTGTTCTGAGGAGCTTTCTGTAAGCCAACACGTTTGTTGTGCACCTGTTGACCTACAGCTGTGGGATAGTGGACTGACCTTAACGCGTTAGAACGAGCAGTACGAGTGGCGTTCTCAAGCACCGTATGCACCATTCTAAGTCATCCATAGAGAGATTGTTCATCCTGCCAGGTGCAGTAGGAGGAAGTGGCGTCACCGATATCCATGCACTATGTGTCTCCAGATCCAGCAGCTGCTGGCATATTTCCGAGCAAGGCAGAAAAATTATGAAATGTACCGCACTGTATGTGAAGCTGGCCAGTGACCATGGTTACAGGGCTCGGAATCTGGCACAGGATGATTATCAGTTGAACTGCGACATCAAGACCGTAGACGAGATGATCGTAACGTGGAAGCAGAAGAAGTTGCGTGAGACGCACCCCCATCAACTGAAGCGGCGTGACCTCTTCTTGGAAATAGAGGGTTTCATGGTAGTCATCCAGGACGGGGAGATTGCGACGAAGAAACGGCAGGCATATTGCACGAAGACGTGGAACACCACTGCAGGAAATGTAATTCAGCATGAGAAACGACCGAGGATGCCTGTTCAATGTTAGCTGGTTCAGCCTACCTCGATCGACGCAGCACAGTTGTCAAGATTTTGTATCATCAGCTAGCTTGCTTTGAAGAACAACTTGGTCGATAGATTTGTACCCTATTACAAGTACCAGCCGGTGCGGATTCTGGAAAATAGTTGCATCAAGCTGTACTGGGAGCGCGTGATCATTGCGGACGTCATCATTCGTGTCAACAGGCTCGATATTGCGGTTTGAATGGTGGGATGAATCGGATAACCCTCATCGACTCGCAGTACCATTAGTTCTTAACCAAGACCACGACCTAGCGCAGGAGTTGAAGTGGAAAGGGCCGTTGAAGAACGTCCGTGTATCTACGGTTGGTAAATATCTGCTGAGGACCCTAGACGAGCTGGATATTAAGAAACTTTTAATCGAGAGTGTACATATTACCTGTCACGCTTGATCACCGGTGAAGGCACACTTGTTGACAACCGTTTCGAAGCACCAATCACAGCAGGCGTGAAATTCGCGACACTTGTCGCTCGCAACTGCCTGCTGAGATGGGATGCGTTGAAATATGAAACTTGATCGTTCGGATGAAACCGATCCCATTAGCTATGGAAATGAAGGAGCGTTTGTGATTCGTGTATTCAGCCGCTTGCTGTATACATATGGTCAAGCGGCAACCCTTTTGCAAATCCGATTCAGCCGTCATAATCATTACATCTCCGAATAAAAAAAAGTTCCGACTTTACAACGACAGCACTTGTTTTGTTGCTGTTGCTGATGTCGTTGTTTGAAATCCGAGGAAGAAAGCCAACTGAAGCGGAGAGAAATTGAACGCGGTTTCTGCTTGGTTAGATCGTTGAAATTTCTGCCGGCGAAAATTGACAGGTTTAGTAAACTGTCTTTTCCACGCGACCCGCAGACACGGGCAGGGCTGTGACACGACGTCGTCGACGCTTGAAGGAGGCGGAAAACACGGCAATCGACTTATCGCTCACGCAATCTGGCAGCAGACTGCGCGGGACGAACGACGACGACGGTGGACTTTTCACTTGTGGCGGGTCGTTCGTTTGAAGTAAGCCGGCTCAGCTGATGGTGATGTAAAACGGCTTCAAGGAGCTGTTAAAGTAAAGTGTGTTTACAGAGATTTGCGAGTGATTAGCAAATTATGAACTGAGCGAATTGCAAACACTTGATATGAATGGACCTCGGTGTGACCTCCCCGATTTCTATACACTTTTCGGTTGACAATCTGTACACTCATTTCGTATGCATTCCGATCCGGTGAAACTGATTTGAAGATTGAGTGCCATAAATCATATGCTAATTCAGCGAGCAAACATTACTGTTTGACAAACAACCTACAGCTCCATTTTCATCGGTATCGTGCCATTTGCGTAGGAGATGGACACAAGTAACACGTTAGCATTAATTTCGATGACTTTGGAAGGCACCTCAGAGCAGCGTTCTGTTTACGAAGCAGCAGCGACGGCACGGCACTCCCAAAGTCGCACGATGATCACCCAGCTTCCTTCGAAACCGCGTATTTGTCGCGTTCACCCGGACCCAAATCTAGTTCTCCTTGGATGTTGAACGAACGACTCTATCATCCACCCTCGCGTGCCTGCTCAAGAACGCTTTGGCTTGCTGTTCTGGTTCCATATGTCTCTCTACCCAGGGAAGCATGAAATTCCACACTCACTTGAAACAAACGGCCGCATTAGTAATTAAATAAATGGCTTAGACAACAACGACTGGAATCAGATCATAAATCATAAACAACGGTCGGCTGATAATGGTTCGGTTCACAGCTTCACAGCCTCGTACGCAGTACAATTATTATGAGATCTCTAACAAAGGCCTACTGCGCGCGTCAAACTACTCTCGTCGATTGGGTTGTTTGCCTCCACGTGCATCGAGTGTTTGAGCAGTGGTCAGTCGCAGCAGCTAGCTTAAGTACCCAGGTTCAGTGAACGAGAGATACGATTAGCGAAACTTGCGTAGGATCGTAAGACAGCGATGCCAACATACATTTTTCAAATATTTTCACGCAACATTGCAGATGAGCTGCTTGCCGACGGATAAAACTATTATATTTGCAAATAAGCGAGGAGATTTCTTTCTTGTTATCGTTTTTTTTTTCCTCATCTCTGAATGGTCGCCGACTAATGGATGTTTGTTTGGCGGAATGACATTTTTCGCACGTTTGACACTTGTCACTGAGCGGATTTGAGCAGGCCTGCGGTTATTGTTGCGTGTGTTGGATGAGCGTTGGACAAACGAGGAAATTGGTTGTAAAAAATTTGGAACAAGATTGTTTGGATGTTAGTGATGGTTGTTACGTGGGAAACACAGACTTCTTGTAAAAAAAAACTTAGTAAATATCTTAGTAAATATTGCCAGTTGCACACATACGTTGAAATAATGGGTTTCCTTTACAAAAGTTGAGTATAGGGTCTGAGTGCCATAAGTAATCTCAAGCTCCCAAATTCATCTTATTCGAGAACAAGTGATTACGGCACCAATTGATTCCAATCTTTTTGTTTTCATAAGAACCCTATGAATATCCTATGACTAGAGAAGAGAATTGTTAGACAAAAGAGGCACAAAACAAGCAACAAAGGAGGTGCGGCGATTACTCTTTATTCAAACTGGTAACAGATAATGACATGATCTCGACATTTGTTGGACATGTTGTTGGAGACAAAAAGGAAGCTGAATCTGTTGCGTACTTTTCAACTCGTGAAATTCGTTTAAGGGCAGAATGGACACCCTCAGTATTTTGAAATATGCGAACTTTTTTGAACTTTTAATGAATGGAGAATATAGTTCATTTGTCTAAAACGTAGTTTCAGGAAATAAACATTCGAAATTAAAATTATGCTTGATTTTACACGCAAAAGTTGCGTCCTCCGTTTTTTTGTGCATGGACATTATAATTTTCACACCATCTAAAATAAGATTTAGTGAAAACAAAAATAAACTACTTCGGCGTATTATACATCCATAATAGTTGTTTTGTAATGAAATGACTTTATAGGTGTAAATAATGTACGAAATTTATAAAAGTCGCATGGTTTCCATATTGCCCCATGGGGGTGTCCATTCTGCCCCGTATGCTTGAAGACGGTCATGAAAAATAAACATTTTTCAAAACATTTTTTTAAGTCGATAAATCATTTTTCTTCGTGAGAATTCTTATGCAATAGATGCTAAATAGGCTTTAAAAGGATACATGTATCAAAAAACTAAACTTTTTTGACATCTTGCCATGTAAAGTTGGCAAAAACCTTAGGGTGTCCATATTGCCCCGCCTACCCCTACTTCAGATTTTTTTAGCGATATTAGCCCAGGAACCCTTTTACATATTTTTTTTCAAGAAATTTTGCATCTTCTGGATTCCTACAGAAAATTTTTAACGGATTGCTTTAGAACTTGGTTTCCCAAACTGTGGGTCACGACCCCTTAAGGGAGTCGCCGACGTTCATCCAGGGGGTCGCGAGGGACAGTAAAATATTTTACTGTAACAGACAGCAAATGAGGGAATTTCTATAGGGGGTCGCGAAAACTACGTCAGCTGGCAAAAGGGGGTCGCGCGACCTGAAAGTTTGGGAACCTATGCTTTAGAAATTCAAAAGTTCCTCCACTATTTTTTTTTGGTAACATTTCTGGAAAAACTGCTACAAAAATCTTTGAAGCAATCGAAGGATATACTTCTGACGGAAAGGAAATTAAAAAATCCTTGGAAGAATTTTTGAAATCCTTAAAATACTGAGAGAGCTCCTAGACACATTTTTGAAGAAATTTCAGAAGGAACCTATGAGGGAATTACTGAAAGAATCACTGAAGATTTTTTTTGAGAAAATCCCCAGTCTAATTCCTGTAAAAATCTTTGAAGGAATCCCATTTCTGAAGGATTTTCAGGAAGAATTTCTGAAGAAATTTTCAGTGGAATGCTAGAGGAAACTTCTTGGGAAACGCTTGATGGTACTCCAAAATAACTTATTGAGAAAATTATGAAGAATTCCTGGAGTAATTCTTCAATAGAGCACCAGGAGCATTTTCTTCAAAAAATCCGATCAATCTCTTAAGAAAATTCCAATTCCTTGGAAATATTCCTTGGAAATAATATTTGAAGAAACCCAAGGGAAATTTCAGAAACAATCACTGGAAAACTTCCAAAACGAATTTTTGGTGCAATTTCTGAAGAAATTCTTAGGAACATGTCAAAAGGAAGCCCTGGAGATTTTTTTTTTGAAGATTCCCTAGAAGAATCCTTGAAAGATTTTAAGAAATCCTGAAGGAATTTCTCAAGATCTTAAAACATGGAAGGAATCTCTAGAGAAGTATCTGAAAGAATCTCTAGAAGAGTTTCTAAATGAAACGCGTTTTTTTATGAATCCCTGGAACATTATATTTTTGGAAGTTGTTCTAAACCAATCCTTTACAAAATTTCTGAAGGAATTAGAAACATTTAATTTTCTCAAATAAATCCTTAGAAGAAACAAACTAAGTAGGAAAAATGTCTGAGCATATAGAGCAATGTCTGAAGCAATCCTGCTTAGAAAATCAATATGAACCTTTGATATTTTTTTTTAGGATTATTATTATTATTAGCTCTTTATTATGGGGAAATTCAGCCCGAGGCTGGTTTATCCCCATTTTTTGGAGGAATATCTAATGGAATTTCCGAGGAACGTTTTCCAAAATTATTTCATCATAGATTTTTTTAAAGAATATCTAAAGAAATTCCAGGGAGAATTGTTAAAGAAGTTTTCGAAGGAATCAAAGAAGGAATTTCCGAAAGAATCCCCGAAAAATCTAAATGAAACTTGAGCTATTTTTTTATGAATCCCTGGAAGCTTATCTTAAGGAATCCATGAAAGAATTTTCAAAGGAAATTTAATATGAACTGTTTAGACTTTTTTGAAAGAATATCTGATAGAATTTCTTAGGAAAAAAGATTCCTCGGTAGATTTTTTTTAGGAATATGTGAAGGAATTTCCGGGAGAGTTCTGGAAGAAATCCCTGGGGGAATCTCTAAAGAAATCCCTGAAATAATGTCTAAATGAAACTTTTGCGAATTTTATTTCAAGAAATCCCTAAAGGATTATCTAAACCCTTTGAAGGCAGATTATTATGCCCCTGTTGTCACAACCTCGCTGACCACGAACACGTTTGTTATGCTCAGTTTCATCGCCGGGGGCAATATGACCCCGGCTGCTCCAAAAGGTTAGGGAATCCCTGAAAGAATTTACGAGGGTAACTTTGAAAGTTGTTCTAAAGATCTCCTTCGACAAATTTCTGAAGGAACTCAAAATATTTGATTTTCTTAAGGAAATCACTGGTAGAATTTTCTGAAAAAATCTTAGGAGATTTCTGAAAAAAAAAACCAAGGAGCAATTTCTAAAGCAACCCTACAGAATTTTCCTAAATGAACCTTTGATTTTTTTTTATAAGAGGAAAATTTTCAAAAATGATTCATTGATAGATTTTTTGAAAGAATGTGTTTCCTGGAAGAATTTCTGAAGAAATTTCTGGAATATTTTCTAAATGACACTTTTGTGATTTTTATTAAGAATCCCAGAAAAAGTATCTTAAGGAATCCCTGAAGGATACTTGAAAAAAATTTCGAAGGCAACTTTGGAAGTTTTTCTAAGAAAATTCTTTGCGAAATTTCTGAAGGCATTCAAAGCATTTGATTATCTAAAAGAAATCACTGGAAAAATTTTCTAAAAGTATCTTTCTGAAAAAAAAAATCTGTGGAGCAATTCCTGAACCAATCCTGTAAGATTTTCCAAAATGAACCTTTTGAGAAATATTTGAATACCATATGGAATTTCCGAGGAAAATTTTCAAAAATAACTGCTTGATAGATTTTTGGAAGAGTATGGCAAGGAATTATTGAAGAAAATTTTCGAAGTAATCTCTGGAGAAATTTCTAAAGAAATATCTAGAAGAATTCATGACATAGCAGGGCAAATATCTGAAATAATCTCTAAAAATTTCTTTTATTTGAATGGTTTCTTATGTACTTTGGAGTACTCCCAATATCATGCATGTTTTTTTACACTTTTGAAGACACAAAAAACGCAATTCCTCTTTGGAGCCACCAACCGGTGTTTTCAAATTCGCAAAGCTCCATCGTGTGGTCTAGGCTTCACGTAAAGAAAAGGATAAAAATGATCAAGTTTCTTCAAGAGTAAACAAATAAAAAGAAGAGATGTCTTGGATGAATTCAGAGGGGAAAGGGGACTTCGCAGATCCAGAGGCTCATGGCGGCGCAGCTTCAACAAGGAAATAAAGGGAGTCGACAGAAATTTGAGCTGGTTTACATGTGAAGGCGATATCGGGCAATCGCTCAAGACTGAAAGGAATTCATACTCATTTTTATATAGGGATTTGTATAGAAAATTTAACTTACATTTACCATCAAGCCTCACAAACGTGCTTTTAGCTAGAGTTCGCCATTCAAGCCCACTTCATATATTTAGCTTTGAATTTACATACCTAATCACTAAAGTCAATAAAGTTTTCCCTGTCAATCAATCAGGTTTTATCAAAGCAAGCAGACATCTGTCGGTTGTATCTAAATATTGCGTTGAAATAAAACTTTACTCCGCCAGCTCTGACCTCGCCAACGGGTGATTAGCAAATCTACTTTTAACTACCGAATTAGCTCCATCCCCCAAAGCAATAAAAGCTTTTCGTCATACAAGCACCTTTGCCCCACAGTCACTCCTCCCAAATCCAACGTTAACTCTTCAACATGTCAAAAAACAGACAGCAGCAAATCGACAACACCAAAAATAGTTAGACCAATTTTCGGCGCAAAACCTGAAATGTCAGTGATTTATGACGCTCATTTGGTAGCCCAACGACACCGCGCCGAATGACGCGACCTCGCTTAATGGTCGAAAATTATCGGTATCGAATTAATTGCACGCCGATCCGAAAGAAAACAAATTTCCAAATTGCACAGAAGCGCGCCAATTTTGAGAGCAGGAAAAAAATCCGACAAGGTTTCCTCCATCGATTCTACTCGTCGTGTTTGCATGCCGATAATTACTATTTATATTTAAGCTTCATTAGAGCAAATGACTGCGGAGTCCGAATCGAAGCATAATGACCAGTGAAATGACTGAGATTAACACCTCGGTGTATAACTTCGGCATGGTCTACAAAACAGCCAGCAGTGGACTTCATCGTCCGATTCGGAGACAATATGGCTCACATGTACTGTGAGGGCACGTCCAAAAAATCACGATGATTTTTTTTTTCGTGGAAATAGTGTCCAAAGTGTATGCATAGTCTATGGACAACTATGGTGAACTCCAGCAGTCAGTGATTGGATAATCATGGGCCAGACTGAAGGTGGAGCTAATAACATCCACGGAAATGTGAGTGCGTGTTTAAAGGCCAGTGGTCCCGTGGCTAGGACCCCCTTCTGATCTATTGCATCGGGTTTGTTGCTGATCAAATCATCCCATCCGTCACCGTACAGTGTCAGTGCGCAGTTTGACATGCGAGGCGAGTGAACCGATTTGGCTCGGGAACCTACATTCATCAAACTCACAGACAGATAGGCAGACAGACAGACGTGGTGACAGACGGGGAGCACAACAGACACACCCGTGGGGTTAAGTGAAGTGATAGCTTAATTCGTGCTTAACCAATAACGAACACCAGCTATGGCTACTTACATACCCGCTCACCTACTGCTGTGCTGTACTGCACAAACGATGAACGAGCCGTGAGTACGTACGCGTGCGAAGATCGTAGATAAGGTTGACGTAGCCGTCCGTCTGAATGAGAGCATTGGCTCGGGTGTTTGTTGATTCACTTTCAGTTGCTTGCATGCATTCGAAATCAACGTAGATTATTTGGCTTTCATCTATGATGAACGCTCTATTTAATTAGAAAGATTCTACCGATTTGATCCAGCTGCTATCACCCGTCAAAATTTAGAAAAAGATGATATTACAAGTGCTGCTTATTTTCTCAAAAACTGTAGAAAAATGGAATGCGTGTACAGCTTATTCACAACATTTTTGCAAAACAAAATGTTTTGGAAAGCTGGCTAAAAAAATGAAACAGGTCGCAATTGAAGCATGATATTTTATGATATTTTGAACAAAATGAAGAAAAAATAAAAAAAAGTCTTCTAAAACTAATTACTGATAAATTTGAAATTCTACGATCTTTGTCCTATTTTGTTCAAGTTGAGACAAACCTATGTCTCATTGGGTAGAATGTCGCAACAAATTTAGGTTGCGACATTTTCGTTATTGTTGCGCGATGGTTGAATTTTGATTCACTGGAACCAAGTCATATCAATAATATAAAATGTTTTGTTTAGTTGACGTTTTTTTTATTTCCTAAATTAGCGTTGTCTACGTGGACATATGGCAGACCCTAAACTCCTATCCATTGTCAAGCGAGGTTTTTTCTTGAACCCCTTCCCAAGGAGTTTACATGGTACGGTTCTTAAATGTGGCTCGCAGAATGATTTGCAAAAAAGTGGCGTTTTGAATTATCAGAGTAGGTAGCTATAGCATATCATATAAATTCGTAACTCCAGAACTCCAAAATAGACAAAACAGAAGAATTCAAATTGTAAGTTCAAAGTTAAATAGGTATATAAAGCAGGATTAAGATACAAACTAGCTAAACGCACGATTGTGAAGCCTTCCTTAGTTTGACAGTAAATCTGGATTCGGTACTTTTCTGGATGAATTGGAACACCACATAACTGTTTCGGTAAATTCGGTAGTGAATTGTTCTGAGATTCATTATTCATTACAGGAGCTGCCAGCGATCTGACAGTAAAAAAAAGTAAAAAATACACTTTTGCTCAATGAATTAAAATAATAGGTGCCAAAACTTTTTCGGTGATCTCTTGTGCTACGTGCTTAGATTGATCGACTGTACTATCCACCAGTTGGTTATAAAATATCGGTGAACGATGTGGCATTCCTCTTTGGAGCCACCAATCGGTGTTTCCCAATCCACAATCGAGTATTCCTCACGTAAAGTGAAGTTAAAAATGCTCATGTTTCGTCAAGAGTAAATACATAAGAATATAAGATGGTTCGGCCGAATTACGAGGGGGGAGGGGCTTTGGAAAAGTTCAAGCTTGTCTACGGGATGGAGGATGAATGTATTAAGAATGTCCATGACTGTTCCATTCAACAACTTCAATAAAAATCCGTTAAATCAGCAGCATACTACATAAATCATAGATAAGTACACTGACGGATGCTCGCTTAACCGATTTTCCACAAACACAAATTAAAAAAAAACTGTCACTTCCATATATAAGTTTTTGTACCGGCTTTTCGAATCCTTTTAGCAAAATACCCTCTTCGAATGTGTGTAATCAATATTTGTACTTTTCAGTTCTGCTCTCTAATGCTTATCTTTTGAGAGATATTTTGTATATTCCTGGCTCCACGAAGAATTTAGACGCACCTATTTGTATTTTTTCATTTAGAAGGTAAAATAAGTTCTCAATATTTTAAAAATTTTGTTCTGTAATTTGTTATTAATTAAAGATGCTGCCAAACCTCAAATCAATTTAAATTGATGTAAATGTTCGTACTTTGTCACAAGTATTAAAGCCTGCGCACTTTAGAACCGGTACACTTACAACCGGCTGCAGATCAAAAACGGTTTGACCTAGAAAAAAATGTTATAAGAAGCCAATAAAGCTTATCTATTGTATTTTGTAGGAACAATATAAAATATGCAGTTTTTATTTCTTTAGGATAAAATTTTGATCTGATTGTGTAATTCATGCCATTTTCTTCTGCACAAACCAATTATCGTCGTTACTTGCAAATTTCACTGCATACGCGCTGGTATTTCCACAAGAAACAAACTTCTATTCATCAAAGATATGCTCAAAATAAGTTACGACATAGAACTCTTGACAAATATGGTTTACAAGACCATAATCAACGTATTGCCTTATTGTTCATTCACGCTCTATTTGAAGAATAATCTTATTCAAAGTTTTTTTTTATGAAAAAATATTTCCTGTGATTGTTTTTTGGATCTACAATTCCCTAATTCAAGTGACCGAACATAATTCATGCGTAACGCACAGCATTTGGAAATTAGCAGTCATAAGGCGAACTCCTCCTTGTAAACCTAAAATTAGACAGTTTTCATGAGAGAAACAGTGTTTGTTTGTTTGTTAATGTATTTACGACACTTTACACCTGAAGGGTGCATTCGTGTCGGGCCAAATTCCTTTTGCAACAGATTTTATCCTATTTCACATATTAGTTTACAAATTTTCGTATAACCTAGTTTCATGTAGGAATTTCAATAATTTTTTGACAACTTCTTCTTCGTTATTCAATGCATCTTGTAAACTTGTTTCACTTATGCTATTTTCTCGTCTTTCCTTCTCATATTTTCGGCAATCAAGGATCAGATGTCGCACATCCAAAGTTGTTCCGCACGTTTCGCAAGTCGGTGGGGGTTCCTTCTTTAATAGAAAGGAATGTGTTATTCTTGTATGGCCGATCCTTAATCGTGTTAGTATACGCTGATCAGCTGGGTTTTCGTGGTCCTTCCATTTATGCGTGTGGTGTTTTACTACCCTTAGTTTCGCGTCTCTATTGTTGTACCACTTGTTATCCCACGTAAGGCGAATACTTTGTTTGACTGCTCGTAAAGCATCTTCGCCGGGTATGGAAACATCAATGGTAGGTAGTGCCCTAGCCTCGTTGGCCAAACGGTCAGCTTCAACATTTCCACTGATGCCGGCATGCCCCGGAATCCAGCAGAAGCTTATTGGTTTGTTTTGAACAAACCAATATGTATTATTCTATAGTATTAAACAATAGATGTAAATCTATGATCACAAATAAAAAAACCAGAGTAGATTCAGTTTAGTTAAAAAATATCTAGAGATATTTCACATCATTAAAACACATCTAACGAATTTCGTCAGCAAATGTCCATACAGCTTTCAAGCCACGATCATTCATATAGTTCTGCGTCAAATCATTGGTTTCTTGTATACCAATATTATTCGTATATGTAGTATCCTTCCCGTATGCGTATTTGCTGAACTAAAGTTAATGCGAAAATATTTGTTTGACCTTAAGTATGTGTGGAAGCCTTTGATTTTCCATAAAATCCTTCAAAGGTACTGCGAAACGGAAGAATCAGACCCAGAAAATACAACCGCAGATCAATACTGAACAGAATGAGCGATCACCACCTCGGAAAAAAGCTGATCTTTGCCGAGAAACGATAATGATACCAATGAAGCAGAACGACAAACAATGCGTGACTGCCGGAGTACAGGATAGCGATATGGAAACGTGTACGGATACTGACACCGATCCCGATTCAAAAGATGTGGAAGAATGGCTAATTGTATATAGCAGACGATCACGACGGATGGAAAAAAAGTTGACAAATTATGAAAAATTGAATATGTAATTGTTATATATTTTTGAATAAAGCCCGACCCGAATGATCCTTTGGATTAAAAGGTCGTTAATTAAAACAAAAAAAAATTCTATACAAATCTTGAATCTGCCGATGATTGGTTTTTGTTCAATTTGTGCAGAAATAACTGACACTATTTATGAACTCAGATCAATAGTTCATCTAAAAAAATAAAAACAGAAAATTTTAAATAAAAAGAAAATCGCGTTAAGTACTGTTACTTTGAATTCCACTAAGAATTTGCATCCTTTGACAGATACGTATTTCGACCTCAACTGTAAGGTCGTCTTCAGTGTCTTGTACTTGACTCGACTCAGACTCGACAGAAAATTTTATATTTTTCCTACAAACTACAATAGAAAGGCTTCAATTGCTTCTAACAACACTTTTTTCCAGGAGAAACCGTTTTTGATCTGCAGCCGGTTGGAAGTGTACCGATTCCAAAGTGCGCAGGCTTTAGTCAGTCAGTTCACCATGTAAATGTAATGGAAATGACCCATAATCGTTGATGACCCATGATTGTGCTATGACTGTACAGCAGAGACGCCAGATTATTTTTAAAAAAATCTGTATCAATACAGATTTTTTTTGTATCGCCGTATTTGAGGGTATAACAGACACCGAGAGTCCTAGATTTCAATTGGCTTTTTAGCGGTGTTGAGATAATTCCATATTCTGAATCTGCATGCGAAACTGAGCCGAAATCCAAATTTTCATGAATTTTGGTGCCCGGGAACCTATTTAAAAAACAATTTGAAGTTTGTATGGGAGCGATTTGTCGAATCACCCCTCGTCGCATTTTGTACTGGGTGGAGCTGTCAAACAGTTACGCAGCTGTCAAAAGGTGATTTCAAGAAATCTCTTTGAAATTGATTTTAGGTACCAAAATAAAGTTCTAAAAATCTGAAAAAAATCATAGTGGCTCAGAAAAAGGTGCTCTTTCGTATAAAATCAAAAAATCAATATATTTTTCTTAATTTAAAAACCCAATAGAAACTAACAAAAGTGTACTACTTTTTGATGGTTTTTCATTTAAACTGGTATTTATTTTCTACAACATGTGTGAACATGTACAAGGTTTCATAAATTCTTTAAGGATCAAGCAGCATTTCACAAAGTTTTCATTTAATTTATTAAAAATAACTTCAAATGTTATGCTTTCTGGAGAAATCAGTATAACATTTTAAAAAGCTGTATTTTTCTGTACTCTGTATCTTGTCTGCATGGAAGGTCAAAAATCTGTACAATACAGAAAAATCTGTATAAATGGAATCTCTACTGTACAGTGAGTATAGACATTTCAAAATTATTGTTGGCCATTGGATTGTTAATATGGAGACCGGCCAAATTGTTTTCCTCTATTTTAAATTATATATGTATCTCTATTGTCCATTTACATGTAGTACAAATTACTAAGAAAATCTATTCAAATAAAAAAAAACATTATTAATGTTGCGTAAAAAATATATAAACAGGGCTCTGTTGAACCAAGACCTACTACACACTCAGTTGAGCTCGGCTAATTTTTATTCTTTTGCCGAGATCCGCACAGCCGAGCTCTCAGCAATCGCAACTTAACTGAGATATCAGCAAAAAATCAAGTTTATTCATAGCAGCACCCGTGGGTACCACTATCATCAAACATCAAACGTCAAGCGTTTAGCCGAGATTTCAGCCAATGAACTTTAACCGAGATCCGCACAGCCGATCTCGGCATTCTGTTTTAAGTGTGTAGTGATGAATTCTAACGAGCCTGGATAAATCAACCCAAGCAGCACTTGCAACATCATCCAAAATGTGGCTTTCTATGCTTTGGTCTAAAAGAGTTGCAATAAAAGCACACGCAACTTCAATCTTGACAGTTGAGTTGCATTTAAACTCCGAATATCGTTAAGTTGCAGCTTTGTTTCATAGGAATTACAAAAAAAAACATCGTATTTGACATCGATTTATGGAGGCGGAGCTAACATATTCCTCACAAGTGACAATACAGTCAGCTTGCATTAAATGTGCTATGTAACACACATGAAACATCTTATTGTGGTTGTTTGTTCAGATTGGGTTCCAAATGTGTTACGGAAAACTTGCGCGTCTCTTCATTTTGACAGCTTTCTAACTTGTGACAAAGAAGATACAATGAAGTAACGCGTAACTTCAGTAGCTTTTATGGTGCGTTGAGCCTCAATTCTCTCACGGAGCTTCTGGTGTAGTATGTAAGGTGAGTGGTTAATACTCCTGGTGTCCATGGTTCGAGTCTGGACATTTTTTTTCTTTTTTTTTATCAATCCCCCTAGCTCAAGTTGCATAACGATTTAGAATTTGCGCTTTTTGCGTTTCAAAGGAGAAGCAATTATGTTCTGTTGTCCTTAATACAAACAGTGAATAAATTGCACTGATGTTGCTGGTACTGGCTTTGAAACAAGTCGTGTTGCTTGGAAAAGAGGAGAAACGTTAAAATTGGAACAGTCCATTTTGCTGTCATTTACATACAGGCTTATTCTGCGCGGCGTGTGAGGTGAGACGACTCGAATGAGGTGACAAAAGTCGACTCGCCCCATTTGATTTACATTAGTCGTCTCACGTCACGTGAAACGAAACCATCTGTCTCACCTCACACGCCGTGCTGAATAAGCCTGATAGTTCAAATCGAGCAGGAGATCTGTCAAAACGACAAGGATTCGTCACTTTGGTATACTCGAGACACTTTAATTAATTCCATACAAGTTTCAATCGTGGTGTCCTTAAACTTTCAAGACGCGCGCCATCAAGTAACCGAAACTGCACCGCGCTCGCGCTGTATACGAATTATTATTATTACTTTATTATAGAGATTTTTAGTCCTAGGCTGTATACGAAAAGCGTGGTTTTTTGATAGTCAGGCTTATTCTGCGCGGCGTGTGAGGTGAGACGAGTCGAATGAGGTGACAAAAGTCGACTCGCCCCATTTGATTTACATTAGTCGTCTCATGTCACGTGAGACGAAACCGTCCGTCTCACCTCACACGCCGCGCAGAATAAGCCTGAGTGTTGTACTTTTTACAAAAGCGCGCGCGCTGAAGGGTTAAGCATACGTACATTTGTTTTGAGAAATTTGAAATTTGATGGTTGATCTAGATTTTCAGAAAATCTTACGCTGTACAACCATATTTCTATTTGATACAAAACAATCGAGAAAATAGCCTTGCGTAATGTCAATGTAACGATTGCGTCATCAAATTTACTGCAGCAAAAAGATGCGAAATGTAAACAATCTTTTTGTCTGATTGAAAGCCAGCAAGATCTAGTAATGGCCACCCACCGGGTGTCATTCGAATGAACAAATCATATGTACCATGCTTACATATAATAATAACAATAATAGTGAAGACCACTTTCTCACCACACCTTTCGTCAATTGTAGTAGGAAGGTAAGGTATAGCTCACCTTCAACAACCCGTGATATTTTCGTGGATACCTTTGATCAAAAGACACAACTCGCACTGCAACCAATATTTATTTACACAACAAAAGCCCTCCGGTTGCTTCCATGGAAACCGCGGTGCCGACTATGACTGGATTGTGATCGTTGCGACTGTCATTATCGCGAAGTTAAGGGTGCTATTACACTCTTTGCCCAGACGCCAAATATTTGACCACTTTTGACAGATACATTTTGGCAGGGTTGTTTGGTTCTGTTTGTCCCTATTCGTTTTTCGAGAGTGACAAATATTTTTGTTTGCCAGGTACCCCTTGGTCAAAATTTAACTGTCAAAAGTGGTCAAATATTTGGCATTGGTCAAAGAGTGTCATACTAGCTTAAGCTCCATAGCCACCAAACCACCACGGATTGCTACGTTTTGTTTCGCGGGTCATTCGGTGAATGGATGAAAGGGATTAGCAAGGGTGTTCGTTGTAGGTACCTACTCTTAGCTGCTGTCGTAACCGGATTTCTGAGAAACGAAAGTTTGAGCAGAAATTATTGGCACATGTTCGAGTTTGGGCACAATCATGGAATGCCTGCTGATAAGACCGTGTAGCAATTTGTATCATGCAGGCAATAGATAAGTAGCCATAATCCCTTACTTATGTGAGCTTAATATATATTTTTTATAGACTTTTCGAAGGCGGTTTGCAGTAGATTAATGATTGGTGAGCTTGGTAAATGTTATATTTTTTTAGAAGGAGGAAAAAGTTGAGTGAGACAAGTGTACGCTCATGTCAAATTATTTCTTCTTGGTCAAGCTTATCCGAAACTATTCTGAAGAATGATATTTCACTTTAAATAATATGAAATTGATTAAAATTTCATAAACTTGAAAAAGTTTTTAGTTTTAAGTCCAATAGTTATTATTTGCGATAATTTTTGCAATCAATAGATCATGCCAAATGAGTTTCAAGGCGTAGCTAGGAATATGTTTAAACTTGGGCATCAATAACTTCTGTTGCCTTATTAACTTCTATCTAATCTCGCATGATTGCTCTTACAAATCTGAGAGGTGTATGACCTACTCGAAAACCCATCGCCTCTCACGTCCATTACAGTCATTCAAATCGTCGTTATCACGCTTTGTAACGACTGGAATTTGTGTCACACCGCCACCGCCATCGACATCCACCATCATCATCGATTGTTTGTTTTGCAAACGATCCATCACCGCCGCCGGTCATCATCCAACGCTGCTCGTTGGAAAAAGTGACTGCAAACCACCTTTCATTATATGCAAATGTGGGACGTCCCCTGCAGCAGCCCTCGCCATTCCAAATCGTCCTCACACCGCGGTCTTCGCATCGGTCGGTAGGTAAAAGTACCTACCAACTCGTCCCGTTTACGAGCTCACTGACAAGCACGACGACCTATAGGCAGAGAATCCCACACGGACTCCGCGGAGCTCCGTGAGATCGAAGTCATGCTTGTTCAAATTTATGCTGTTTGCTGCTTGCTGGTTCGCTTTCAAGCAGCTTTTGTTTAATCCTACCCGAAGGGCGGGCGCATACTGAACCGAACACACTGACCGATCGACTCTTAAATGTTGTAAATTGCAAAATCCGATGGTCATCACGAGAGCGTTTCCAATCGCATCGACGCGACGGCGCGCGAAGCTGAAATCCTCGAAACGCCCTCCTGGACAGCCCACGACTAGCCAGCCAGTCCAGCCGATAAAAAGCCAGCGTTCACCCTGAACTTGACTGAAATGCACGTCACCACCAATGCAATGTGCCATGCGATGCTAGGCGCACTCAATAACAGATCGATTGGCGTGTGACACTTCGGAGCTTAGTGCAAACAAACTTCGTTGAAACAGTTGAAACAGTGCAGTGCATGTTCGACTGTACTTAGAGCCTCAATGAGGCCATTTTACACTTAAAAGCGTTCAGTCGGAATTAATGAACACACCAATGAGCGCAAAGGGGGTTTACATTAGGCGCGATTAGGTGCCATGAATCCCACACCTGAATTCCAATTCATGACAGCACCTAACGAAGTGTTCTACTCAATACCGGTACGGCACCACAGTTTAAACGGATCCATTTAACCAAATCAAAATAAATTACACAGAATTAGGTGCCGATCGCGCGCAGGGCTTGTAGCGGCTTGTTAAATTGAGGGTGAACTTGAGAAAAGTGTCATTCGAATTCAACGGTGGTGGTTTCCAGTTTTTCGCAACTCAGTGGTCTAGCAAACTGAGAAATATCAAACAGTATTTTTGTTGTCACTCAGGTAGGATTTCTATCTAGTTCCCGTCTATCTAAGCATCGACCAATAATGATCAAATATATTCTTGTACTTCACCTAATTTGCCAAACGGTCAATTTGATATCAATTACAAATTTATAAATAATCTTTCATATCATGTGAAAAATAAGTTAAAAGAACTACAATTTGCTTAAAAAAATAAGACTGAATAATTGTCCCTCGAGTTTCTGTTTCCGTCTAGTCCACGTCTATTTTGGGCACGACCTGAATTCAATTCCCGATACACCTTCTATGTGACACTATGATACATAGGATGGTTAATCTTCACAATCCAACGCAAACATTTAATCATCTGTTGAAAGTACTATTGAGCAAAAAGCTTTTTAGTTGAGATAGATGTAGCTTTAGAATAACGACCAAAATATTTCAATTAATATTTTGCCAACTGGAACATAAAACGCCACCACAAAGAAATCTTTCTGTACTGGAAAAACTGGAAAATTAGAAGGCACTGAAAGTTACTAACTGACAAATTGAGAGATGAAATTTGTGGGGAAAACGCGTTCCGGTGGGATTTGAACCAACGACTCCGTATTCGTTAGACCGGCGCTTTAACCAACTAAGCCACAGAACATGTAACGATTCTGTGGAAGAGAAAGCCAAACTGACACCAAAGTCACACCATGAATACTCCTCACGGTGTCTGTGACAAAAAAAAAGATTATCGAAAAAAAAACAGTATCGTTAAGCAACCCACAAAATGAAAGCTAAGGGTACCCTCTTTCAATTGAAGGTAAGAGCGAAATATTCTATCGGGGGTTCTAGAACAATTTTTATTTTTCCATGACTTCTTCCGAAATATACCCAATTTTGGGTACTTTTTACCCAAAATTTGTATGGAAAAACAACCCCCGATAGAACTTTCGCTCTTAGGCTCGTTTTCATTTGGTGGGTGACTTAGGGATACTGATTCTTTTGTAATAATATTCTTCTACCAGAGACACCGTGTCCTATTTTCACAAATCCATCTCTCTTTCGACTTGCTTTGGTGCAGTTGCCTTCTGCATACGCAAAACGATAAAAAAAAGTATAGTCTTAAGTGGAATGAAATTAAAATATTGCGTAATTTTCCGATTTCTATAGTGCTATATGGGCTGGTTATTAATAATCTACATCGTTTTGCTTCCATTTAATGAGTCATTGGCCAAGATAAGTTGGAATGTTTTAAATTATTGACTATTTCCCATCTAATGACGGGAGATTGTTCAAGTGACGAAGTAAATTTCTTAAGAAGGGTTATTTTTTGCATTTTACAACATAATTATTTATTTTTACTTCTTCTTCTTCTGATCACGACATGCCTACTGTAACATAGTCTTTTCGCAGCTTAAAGTAATAGTGATCTACAGAAGACAATAGACGGTATCGGTAGGGGAAATGTTTAGCGCACACATTAAAAACAAAGTACCGTATTCAGCTGTTATATTTTCGGTAAAAGTTGAGATTACTGAATGTTCAGCAAAACATTACCGAAGTTCCGCAAAAAATTACCGAATGTTCGGTAAACTATACCGAATCATCGGTAATGTTAACTGAACGTTCGGTAAAATTAACTGTTCCTCGGTAAAACTGCTGAACTTCGGTAATTCGAACTTAACCGAAAATAGAACAGCCGAACAAGGCAAACTAAGCCGAAAAAAAACCCTTGCTTCGTGTCCATGACACACTTAATACTGAGAGCGATAACGCCAGTAATTGGAAAGCTCACTTACGCACAACTCCTTAAGGAATCCCGGGAGAAACAAATAGAGGAATATTTTAAAAAAATTTATGGAGGTATCACTGTAGAAGAATTCATCGAAAAACTTTTAAAATCTCAAGACGAGAAGCTGGAGAAATTCTTGGTTGAAAGCCCTGGAAGAATTCCTGGAGAAATTACAAGAGTTAATACAGGACGAAGCCGTACGTGAATCCATGAAGGAAGAAGGAATCCCGTAAATACTTTCTGTAGAAACCTGTAGGTAGAGGAGTTCCAGGAATCGCAGTTCAAATCTCCGAAGAAATCCCTTTTGGGATTCCAAATACAATTCCTAATAAAAAAAAACACGGGAGAATTCTTGAAAAAAAGTTCTGCGGGCATAATGGAGAAACTTGTCCATAATCCGAGCAGAAAAGGCTTGAGAAAGAATCTCTGCAGGAATTCCAATAGAAGTCACAAAAAATATTCTTAAAATTATACCAAGATATATTCCTGTAAAAATACCATGAAGAAATCCTGTAGGAATCCAAGAGACAAAATCAAAAAAAATCCCTTGAGGAATTCCTAAATAAATTGCTGCAGTATTTTCAAGAGAAATAAATGAAAACGTCCTGGAAATCCCTAGTAGAATTTCTGGAAGAATCCCAGCAGGAATTTCTGAAAGAATGTAAAAAGGACATTCTCAGAAAAGTAACAGAAAAATCCACAGACAAATTCCAGAAGCAATTATTGGAGAAATCCTTACGGAAATTTTGGGTACATCCCTGGCGGAGTTCCTTAGAAATTCTTGGAAAAAATCCTGTAGGAATACCGGTAAGAATTTCTGGATGAATCCCAACAGGACTTTCTGACGGAATCCCAATAAATGCTTTCGGAAGTATCATAGGAGGAATGTCAGAAAAAAAACAAGTATTCTCATGAAAGTTCCCGGAAGAATTTCTGGAGGAATAGGGGGATTAGGGGCATAATGGACACCCTAAGCAAATGAGTATGATAGGCCTGTATAACAGACAAAAACATAACATATTATCAGTTGGCTTACAACTTTAACTTGTTTCCTACGTATTTCATTCATTTACAGCAGGTAGAATGGCATTATTGCGAAGAAATAATGAATTGTAAACCATATGTTTTTTGGGGTTGGTAGGAAAGGTACGGGGCATAATGGACACCCATGCATATTTTATGCTATATCTTTGATAATATCGACCGGCTAAAATATAAACGACTCATAAGAAAGTGATCATTCTTCATAAATAATTCCAAAAGTCCCAGTGAAGAAACAGGGGTGCAAGCAGTAATAAATAACAAAAGTTCCATAAACAAATTAAAAAATGCATAAATAAATCAAAAGTTTCCATAAATAATTGATTTTTGAGCAATAAAAAACGTCAAAAATGCAATGAATAATTCAACTGTTGCAATAAAAAAAGCCAATTTTCTCACCAAAAAACTTCGAATTTTCCATAAATAAATGCGATTTTTCCATAATAAATTGGAAAATTCACAATAAAAAAATATCGAAAAAGCAATAAATAATTCAAAAAGTGCAATAAACAAAAAAATAAATTATCAATAAATGTCAAAAAACGAGCAATAAACGTAAATGCATTTTGAGGCAAAAAAAATATGTTTACCATGCGGCGAAGCCGCATAGAGGATTGAGGAACTGAGGCGGCAGAAGGCCGCCGAAGTTTCCGATATCCGATGCACCGCAACTGCATCGTTTCGGTTCTGGGCAAACCACAGATCCAAGAATTTGCCCGGTATAATGCAAACATAGATGTTATCCCTTTTTTAGGTCCGACGAGCGATAGCGAGTTCGGACAGCAAGCAATTGCTCGGTAAATTGCAATCATAGTTACGCAAGCTTTTCAGTCGTTTCAGTCATATAAGTGCGATTCAGCATTTCATTGTCTCATACTTTCCTGCATATGTTTTTCATGGGTAATTTCGTCATTTTTTATTGCATTTTTTTAATTTTTTATTGCTTTTTCGATATTTTTTTATTGTGAATTTTCTAATTTATTATAGAAAAATCGAGTTTATTTATGGAAAATTCGTAGTTATTTGGTGGGAAAAATGACTTTTTTTATTGCAACAGTTGAATTATTCATTGCATTTTTGACGTTTTTTATTGCTCAAAAATCAATTATTTATGGAAACTTTTGATTTATTTATGCATTTTTCAATTTGTTTATGGAACTTTTGTTATTTATTACTGCTTGCACCCCTGTTTCTTCACTGGGACTTTTCGAATTACTTATGGGAAATTGTGTATTTATTATGGAACGTTTAATTGTCTGCCAATATCGACCAGTTAAGTAATTTGCCTACGGAAATCAATACCACAGATATAATACTCGATCTTAGAGGAGTTTACATAACATCAAAGTTAATTATAAAAAATTTAGGCTAAAATAGTCGGATTGATTTTTTCCACACTCTCTGAAACGCCTAACAGTATGCAACGCGCGTACATCCATTCATAATTGCCAGTGTTCATTTCGCCCCGAATCGACTACAACATTGAAATGGCTATTTCGAGTAAGTTCTGATAAAAAATATAATACTTCATCCATTGCTAAATCTGCGTATACATGTAGATATGCTATCAATTTACTTGTTTTATTGTGGACACACTCAAACACGCGTAGTACCTTATTTGCTGCTGCTTCGAAATTATAAGAAATCCACCATATGAAAAACATATTTCAATTTCAATGATATTTTGGTTATTTTGAAGGAATATAAATGATACTTTTGAAAAATAGAACAATGACTTGTTCCTTTACACTTATGCATTAAAAGTTTTACATGAAAGTCAACGGTTTCGACAAAAACAGGGGTGTCCATTTCGCCCCGGGTGTCCATTATGCCCCTAATCCTCCTACCAGCAGACATTCCTAAAACAATCCCAGTAAAATATCCTGAAGAAATCTCGTTTTCTGGAGAAATCCCACCACGAATTCCTTAAAGGGTTTCATACCTTGAGGAGATAAAACGAACTTTTTGTGATTTCATAATCTGAAAGTACACTAGCTAGACAATACAAATTTCAAGAATGCTCCAAGATTGGAGCAATAGAACAGAAGTTACAGCCCATTGTAGCGCGCACCCTCCATAAGAACAAGGCAACGCGCGAAACTTTAAGCGTTTATCTCGGAATGGTATTTTTAAAAAAGTGCCGTTGCGGTGATCACGGTAGTTTATGAACTAGTTGACCGATTTCTCCTCTCCTCTTCTCTTCTTGGCGTAACGTCCTCACTGGGACAAAGCCTGCTTCTCAGCTTAGTGTTCTATGAGCACTTCCACAGTTATTAACTGAGAGCTTCCTCTGCCAATGACCATTTTGCATGTGTATATCGTGTGGCAGGCACGAAGATACTCTATGCCCAAGGAAGTCAAGGAAATTTTCTTTACGAAAAGATCCTGGACCGACCGGGAATCGAACCCGTCACCCTCAGCATGGTCATGCTGAATACCCGTGCGTTTACCGCCTCGGCTATATGGGCCTTGACCGATTTGCAAACTCTTAATTTATTTTGCTAGAAATTACAAGAAAAAAAATTACAAAAAAAAAATTGAATTCAATATATTTCAGTACCAGTCACATAATCTCTAAATGTTCTCTCTTTAAAAAATCAGTATCCTAAATGGGCTTAATGGAAAAATATAAAAGTTTAGAAATGTTCAACAAACAGATAGAAAAAAAAAACTAAAATTTACAAATAAGGGATTGAAAAGAATCGCCTTCCAAAATATGTTAAAATATATTTTAGATACGAAAAATAATATTAAGATAAAAATAAAAGAAATGGGTTTTGGAAGGTTGAAGAGGAGAGAAATTTCTGTAGGAAATTCTGGACCAGATGGAATTCCTCGAAGATTTTCAGAAAGAATCTCTTGATCAATTTCTTAAAGATTCCTTGGAGGATTTTTAAAGAAGTCTTAGGGAGAATGCCAGCAGAAATTCTAAGAGAACCATCATATGGAACATTTTCGTAAAGAATCCATCAATAAAAAAAATCCGAAGCTATCCCTAGAGAAATGTCTGAAGGAATCCCAGGAGGAAGTATTGAAGAAAGCTCTAGAGAAATTTCTGAAGCAATCCATTTGGTTTTTCAAGAGCATTCTTTCAAAATTTTTGGAGAAATTCCTTGTGATGTTTCCGAAGAAATCATTCGAGGATTGTCTAAAAAGCAATCACAGGAAAAATCAAATGTATTCTTGGAGTACATTTGAAAGCAAAAGCATCCATGCAAGTATTCTGAAAGAACCAGGAAGAATCCTTGGAGTAATTTTCATAGAAATCCATGGAAGAATTTCTGACAATAAGATTGAAAGATTTTATTTAAAAAAGCGTGAAAAATTCACGGAAAATTTGCTGAAGTAATGCATACAAGATTTGCTCTCGAGAAATCCCTTATGAAACTTCATAAAGTAGCCAAAAAAAAGAATCCCTAGAAAAAAAATCCGAATAATTCTCATTAAGTTTTTTAGAAGCTAGGGTGCTTTTCTATGGGATTTTCTGATAAAATCCATCTAGAAATTTTCGGAGAAATCTTTAGATGAATTACAGAAGGAGCCCTTAGAGGAACGTCAAAATGAATTGCTGCGATCATTTAGTCGGCGTTGAGTCAGAGTGGACTACGCGATTTTTTGGACAGGTAAAGATAAGCGTAGGAATTTGATAATTCTGAATTTTTCGACGTTTCTTTGATGCAGATGTGTTATAACATAAAAGAATTACAGTTTTTTCAGAAAATAATACGCACGATTTGATATCCCAAGAGCTTGGAGGACATTTCCCCAGAATCATTGAAAAACAGATGGTCCGGTCTGATTTAACGCCGACCATTTCCAAAGCAATCACTTGAAAAGTGTCCGAAAAAACCTGATTTTTTTTAAACAACCTGGAAGAGAAGGAATCTTTTAAAGAATTTATAAATTATTTTCTAAGAAAAAAAAAGCGATGAAATTTTTGGAAGATTTACTGAAAAAAAAAACCTCGAAGATATTTCTGAACAAATGTATTGAGGAGTGTATGAATCAATCAATACAAGATGATCTTAATCATCATTGTGAAATTTCTGGAGGAATCCCTAGAGATGTTTTGGAAGAATTGTTAAACAACATTTCCGAATAAATCCTTTAAAGATTTCCTGAAAAAAAAAGACCAGAAATGCAGTGAAATGCTGGTAGAAATTTTCCAAAAAAAATGAAAGATGTTCTGAAAACCACGTGGAATATTTTTTTAAGGGTATTTCTGACAGATTCTCTAAGAAAATCCTAGAAAAAAAATTCTGGAAATACACCAAAAGCAACTTTTGAATTAATTCTTGGAAGAAATTCCAGTGACAAAATTTTTCTAAATATAACTGCCCTTATAGCACAAAAAAATTAACGTTCAAAAATTTTGAAAGAATCACAGAGGCGATACTTTTTCATTTTGTAGGAACAGTGTCCAAAGCAGATTTTCCCCTTTTTTTAGGTATAGGGGAGGGCGTTAGGCAAAACTTTTGACATCACTACATAGGCAACTTACATAATTTCAGGTGGGAGATTAAGAAATTTTCTACATTTCTACATCTACATTTCTACATTTCTACATGTATATTATATATGATTTTTTTTCAACACGTCCATAAGTAAAAAGATAAAAAAAACGAGGGAATAATCTTTTTCTATTTTTTTATGAGGGAATGAGAATAGAACACACTGGCGAAATGAAAAAAAAAAGCTGGACCTTGTTAAATGTTACTCGAGACGGTCTGAAAATTCTCATATCATTGAAAGGTTTCTATTTTGGTACTGCACCTGCCGTCCATTTAGAAATATATCTTGGGATTTTTTCTGAGATTCTTTCAGATAATTTTTCACGCACTTTACAGAAGCACTTAATGAAACTTCAAGTAATGGAGACATTTTTCAACGATTCCCTGAAGGAATTTCTAAATCTATTCCTGGAGATACTTCTGGAGATTTCAAGAAAATGTTTTGACAAATAAGAACAAATACAAAATTTCCTGAAACATTTTCTAATGTTATCCTCTAATAAGTTTCTGCAGGAATTCCTACGGAATACATGGAGAAACTCCTTGAGACTGCTCAAGAGATCCTAGAAGAATTTTATGAGAAAAAAAAACTGAGATAATCTTTGGTGGAATCCCTTTTCTGAAGTAGGTCCTGAAGGAGTACTAGGAGAAATCTTTGGCAATAGCTCCAGAGGAATTCCAAGATTAATTTTATGAGAAACTTTTGGGGGGATTCAGGGAAAATGTTCTGAAGGAGTTTCTGGAAAAAAAATCCCTTAGGAGATTTCTAGGAGACACTCTTGAGGAATGTCTAAAGTGAACCCAAAAAAAAACATCTGGAGAAATCCTTAAAACTTTTTTTTTTGAATCCAAATAGAAACTACAGATAAATGTACACATAAGAAGAGTTCTTGCATAAAACCCTAAATAAATTTCTGAAAGAATCTTGGAGGATGTTCTGGAGCACACCAGGAAGAACCGCTGGATATATTTATGGAGTAGTTCTTGAAAGAATCTCATGCAAATGTCTGAAGGTATAAGTGGACAGCAAGATCTAAAACATTTTCTTAAATAATCACTAGAGGAATTTTTGGCGGAAATCTAGCAGAAATTTAAAACAAATCACGTAGACTTTTTGAAGCAATAATCAAAATATATTTCTGAATCTGTATCTCTCTCTCTATCTCTCTCTTCTGGAAATCTTGAGAAAGCTCATAAAGAATTTCCAGAGGTAAGGGAAAACCTCTAGACTTCGCCCTCAAAAATTCTGCTTTAATTTTCGCCACTCCATTCATAAAAAATCGAATTTGTATGGAGGCGGCGAGGACAAGAGCAGTGCTGAAGACTAGTGCTTTTACCCTATTTCTTGAGAAACGAAATAGGGTAAAAGCACTGAAATAATTCCGGAAATGTTTGGGAAAGAATCTCTGAAGGGATCCTGAAGAATCCCCGGAAAAACTTCAGAATTATTCCCATGATAAGTCCCAGAAGGACTAGTGGGGACCTTCTGAGAAACCCCCTTGAAGAACTTAAGAAAAACTCCCAAAAGAACTTCCAGAAGAACCGAAGGAATTTCTGAAGTAATAACTGCAAGAATTCTTGAAGAAATTTCAGAAAGAAACCTCTCAAGGAGCTGAACAAATCCAGAAAGCAGTTCTGTAAAAGAAAACCATAGTTTCTGAAGGACTCGCTGGAGAAGCTTTGTGATGAATACTCCGAGGAACCTCTGGAGAATATCCTGCACGAATATCTTGAGAAATGAGGAATAACTGAAAAATAACTGGAGTAAAGGGGCTTGTGGGCTTCGTGGCCGAGCGGTTAGCGGCGTCAGTCGTTTAGGTGTCTCGTAAGCCTCGGAGTGTGGGTTCGATTCCCGCTCCAGTCGGGGAAAACTTTTCGTCAATCGGAAAATTCTCCACTGGGCCACTGGGTGTTATATGTGTTGTCCGTTGTCGAATGTTTGTACTGTTCAGTCTGTAGAGGCCGCAAGGTCGAAGACGGTGTAATTGTCTTTTTTAAAGGAAAGAAGGATAGCTTTCTCAGTCTTCGAAACAAGAACGATTTTGTCTACATTCTCTGGATCTACGTTTCGGCCTGGGGATTCGGCATATTTCAAGGGTCGTAGTGTCTACCATCTATCGTTCTTAGGGTATTTACTAGTGTGGGTCATCGGAACCGTTTTCTCACATCAAAGCTTTTTTGGTTCCGTTTCGGGTCCTGAGTATCTGTGCAAAATTTGAGCACGATCGGTTGCGTCTACACTTTGCGCATTGCAATTGAAATTTGTATGGGATTTTGTACGGGAAAACCCTTTTTTGTGTTTTAGCCATTAGTTGAAAAAGATTGTCTGAAACTTTTTAACCGATACTGTAAAATGATAGCCTAGGATGTTCTGAAAAACTTTGTTGAAGACCGCGAAGCAATCCGATGCTTGTGAAAATAGTTATAACTAACTAACCGCATGCATGTGTTTATGTTTTAACATGTAAAGGAATAACAATAGCAACAAAATCATGCTGTTTCGGCAAGCAATGCCAACGCTATAACTTTTTTCATAAGCATCAGATCACTTCGCGGTCTTCGACAAAGTTTTTCAGGACACCTTAGGCTATGTTTTCACTTTATCGGCTACATGGTTTTAGAAAAATTCGAGCTTGTTATGAGAGAAATGCAAAAAAAGGTGTTTTCCCATGTAAAACCCCATACAAACTTCAAACGCGATGCGCAAAACGTAGACATAACCGATCGTGCCCAAATTTTGCACACTTATTTGGGCCCTGAAATGGGATCAAAAAAGCTTTGATCTGATGGAATACCATTGAATTTTTCATTTTTCCATATAATCGATGACCCACTCTAGTATTTACATAAGGAATGAGGTATTACATAAATTGAGGTATAGCTCAAAACTGTGACGTGCTGGAGCAAATCTGAACCGGATTCGGATTCAGCGGCCCAAAATCTGTCGGAACCCCTCCCTTGACGCCTTTTCTGTGCACGGGCCTGATACGTATACAAGGGTGGCTTTTCAAGAGTATTCCTTATGCAAATACCCCAAAAACGATGGACGGTAGACACTACGACTCTTGAAAAAGGACAAATCCCCAGGCCGAAACGTCGGGGATGTAGATAAAAATCGTTCTTGGTTCGAAGACTGAAAAAGCCATCCCCCCTTTACATCAAGTTTTCAGTTTTAAGTGACTTAGCCACTAAGAACAAACTCGCTACCAGCCCTGCCTCGACCACGTTGGATTACTTCGACGGGGGCGGCGACGCGACGGGAAGCGATTGATCTTTCGACGACGGCAGGGCATTTGTTCGCACGGTTTGGTTCTCTTATAAGAGGTAGAGTAGTGGGAGCTCACTATCTTTTCAATCAGCAAATAATGAGTGCCTCCACCTCCATCCATGCCCCGTAGCAGGGCTGAGGTGTTGGTCCGTTCGCGAAGACGCGTATGTCACAACTCGTGTTTTTTCTTTCTTTGGCGGCGGCGGCGGTGAGTAGGTTGAAAATTATAGAGTCTAGTTTTAACCAGGTGCGGTTTGGACTCTAAGTGGTGATGACGAAACAATTAATCTAGGAAGTTCGGTTCGATCGGTGGTGGTGTTTAGGACGAATAAACACCGAAGGACTTGTAACTTACGCAAGCGTGTTGTAAAGCCAAGGTTGGATCATGACATTTGAGAAACTCACCTGGAAGTAAACGAGAGAAAACAAACAATATTATTAGTATGGTCAATGCAGAATGTACAAGCAATCTACAGTTTATGATAGTGTATCGAATTCACGACACGAACCGCGAGGACAACAATCGACCATTTGGGACCGCTGGCTGTCTGCACTAATCTCGATCGGGAAACAATAAACATTTAAGCTTTTAGATTAGTCATCTAACCCGCAGCACTTCTCTGACACTGGACTGACCCAGCAGCGTTCGGCATTGCTTCAGCGTGACACAGCGAGTCGCCGCAGTCGCAGTCAACATTTGCTGCATATTATATTGAACTATTCGACCTCAAGGTTCAATGCATGTTCATGTCGGGCGTTCGTCGATCAGTCGTTTATCAGGGGCTCACTAAGGCATCCCGTTCCATGCTCTTGAAATCTAATAGCCTCTACAGAATGCGATGCGATGCGGTATCTTTTGGAAATGGCATTCCATTATCTGTGGGGGAGAGTGGGGGCAAATACCATAATTGACTACTATAGTGACTTAAGAAAATGTACGCTCGATTCAAATTTTAAAATTTCGTATGGACAAAAGTCTGAATTTACCAAATCTTGGTCTACGTGGTTATTGAACAGCCCGAAAACAAATTCAGGTAGGTCATTTAACACCAATTCCCCTCATACCTAATAGCCCACCGCCTAGGGGTGAATGAGCATTGTTTCGATGACGACGGTGTGATACGATCTGTCGTTTGAGACTGTTGTTGTTGTTGGTTGGGTGATGACTTTTCGTAGAACCAGAAGCCATTCGATCGAACAGTAGCTAGATATTGATCTGAAAGACCGCATGTTCCAATCTACCGCTTTGGGTAAATAACGATACGACGACGACTAACAATCAACCGCAAAACCGTGCAGCCCCTTTGATTGGTGGCAAGCAGCCCGTTTATGGCTATTAATTGCTGGAAATTGAAGTCTGGCACGCACGATCACGGAAGGCGGTCGTCACCACCGTAGTCTTTCTTTGTCATGACGTTCGTTGCGACGAGCTTGACCACTCTGCTTCTGAAACTGGACTTGGAATAAAGATGCTTATTATCTGTGAATGGGCCAGCGATTGCGTGTGTGTTTCTTTTGCATATGCGCACATTTGCTGTTCCGGACTAGAAGCGAGCGGATCTTTAATCATCTGTTTCCGTTTGTCGTTTTGCTACTTGCTAGCAGAGTGAGATACGACTTTGAGTCACTTTGATGAATGACAGTAGCGGAAAGCATTAAGTTGAGATATGGCAAGTTGGAGGGATGAAGAAATATTGAACTTTGCGTGAAATATTTTTTTTTTCTGTATTAACGAGATGTTTAACCCTAGGCTAGTTCATCTCGGGACCCACGCTTTACTTCCTTTCCGAAGGAAGAACCCACATTTTGTGAGTATGTCGGGAGTGGGATTCGATCCCAGGTCCTCGGCGTGATAATCTTGTGTTCTAACCACCACACCAGGTCCGCTCCAGCGTGAAATAGTGATGATCTTAAAGAAATTGAATAAAAAGAGATAATACTAACGGGTTTTTATGTTCTTTCGTTAGTCTTTGTCAATTGATTTGTATAAAGCAAGAACATTAGCAAGAAGACTTAATCAGAATCGAAATCTAGTCGATGGGTGTACACTGTACAACTCCACCACTGACTGGAACATACCGATGATATCCAATATCGTCTCAAGCAGCACCTGCAACATCATCCAAAATGTGGCTTTCTATGATTTGGTCTAAATGAGTTGCACTGAAAGCACGCGCAACTTCCATCTTGTCAATTGAGTTGCATTTAAACTCAGACTTTCGTAAGGTTTCGGCTTTGTTTCATAGAAATCACCAAATACCTCGTGCTTGACATCGATTCGTGGAGGCGGAGCCTACATATTCCTCACAAGTGATAAAACAGTCAGCTTGCATTAAATGTGCTATGTTACAGTCATGCAACATCTAACTCTGGTTTGTTTGTTCAGATTATGTTCCAAATGTGTTGCGAAAAACTTGCGCGTCTTTTCATTTTGGCAGTTTTCTAACTTGTTGCAAAGAAGGTGTAATGAAGTAACTAGTAACTTCAGTAGCTTTTATGGTGTTTTTAGCGGCAATTCTCTCACAGAGCTACTGGTGTAGTAAGTAAGGTGAGTGGTTAATACTCCTGGTGTCCATGGTTTGAGTCTGAATATATTTTATTTTTTTTTATAATTCCACTAGCTGAACAGTAAATAAATTGCACTAAGGTTGCTGTTACTGGCTTTGAAACAAGTCGTGTTGCTCCGATTGGAATCATAATAAAATGTATACAAATATATCATGGTATTACTAAGCAAAAAAAAAACAAACCATTTGGAATATATATAGTTTCATAGATAGAATGTGTCGAAGAGCTTTTAACCAACGCAACGCTTGTAAAAAATCTAGATAACCCACCTAATGATGATAATGCCTTTCTCGTCAAATAAGTACTCATGATCATTATCATACTTCCATCGACGTAGGCCGAAGTGTTCTTACGTCCTGAAAATACTGGATTTATTGTGTCACATGTGTGGGTTTAGTTCACATTCAATCTGACCAAATTCGACGGGACACACTGAACCGGTTCCGGAGCACTGCTGGAGGAAGATTTTTGTTTTTGAAAAAGCCGCGATGTAATGCGGCGCATGCATGGATTTGGTTACATCTGACAATTTCTGGCGGGACACCCGGAACTGGTTCAGAACCACTATCGTTAGTTTTAAATGTAGTCTGAGTGCATTTCCTTGCTAACCTTTGACGAGACTCCTGGAACCGGTTCCAGAAGACTACCGGTAGGCTTTAATGCTGAGCTGAGTCTATTTCCTAGCGAACCATTCATCAGGTTATCGAAAAAGCCGCTATTTTATGTGCCGCATGCATGGGTTTGGTTGCCTTCTACATTCGACCACTTCTGGTGGGACACCCGGAGCTGGTTCTGGGACACTACGGGTTTTCTCAAATATGATTTGTCGCATGAATGAGTTTGGTTCTTTCTTACATTTGACCACTTCCGGCGGGACATCTGGAATCGGTTCCGGAACACTTTTGGCAGTTTCAAATGTGGTCTAAGCCAATTTTCTTGCAAATTTTACATAAGGTTACGATGTGATGTGTCCCATGTATGGGTTTGGTTATTTTTTTATGTATGGCCGCTTTCGGCGGGACACTACCGTTTCAAAAATGGTCTGAGACTATTGTCCTGCGCACCGTTCATCAGGCTTTCGAAAATGCCGCGGTTTGATGTGTCACATGCATGGGTTGTTACATTCAATATTTGACAATAACTCCGGAACGGCTGGACCGATCCAAACCATTTTCAATAGGAAACAATTTCTCCTTCGAATTAACCTTCGAATTAACTACTGCCAAAAAGTAATATAAGTTTATTTTTGTACACTTGGTTGTGTGTGCGTACACGCACAGGCATCACCTCAATTTGACGAGCAGAGTCGATTGGTATATGTGACTCGACCATCCGGGCCTTTTATCAAAAAGTCATTTTGGGAGTGATCATAGAGTCTTTCCAGTACACTTGGTGTACGAGAAAGGCAAAAAACAAGAATTAAGGATCTCCAATCTTGATTACTCTAGGGTAAAAGCTTTAGACTTTGTCCCCTCTATACAAACTCCGTTTTTGTGTATGCAGTGGAAACATTAGAGCAGAATTTCAGGGAGACGAAGTCTAGTGCTTTCACCGTATGTGATATGTAAGTTGAATTGCACTGTTTTTCCAAGAACGTAAATGGTTATTATATGTGAACCATCTCCGATAAATTGTTCTCCGCTAAAAATTTGAAGAACAATTTGTTCAAGGTGACACTCAAATGACACCAAGTAAGTAATTGAGTCCGAAATAAAAATCCGAAAACGAAGGTTCCAAGGCATCAACCAATTTATCCCTTGCGCAAATTAACTCTCTCATTTGCCATCACACACAAAGCCAATTGGGTTTCACGGCCAACAAAACTATGCGACCTGTGCAGAACTTTGCGCACGGAAGTCGAAGCGAATGGTTATTAAATTATTACCCTTAAACGCGTCTATAATTGGTACTTAGCTTCGTCTCAAATTTCCCCTTTGGATGATTACGACCACGAACGGGAACATATATCGCGAAAACATCAAATCACCGAGTCACAATTATCCCATCTTTACGTTTGCTTACGGCTGCTGATGCGATGGTTGTTACTCAATGTGCGAAGAGGAAAATCAAAGAACGGAAGTGTAATTAGTATGAGAGTTTGGGCCCACCTGGTATCAAGGCGGAAGAAAGGCTTCCTCAACTGGCTGGCAGCATCCGCCAAAATAACAGCCTCTGACGGTAGCAGTAGCTGTAGCGATCGGCCGCAGCATGGTACACCTTCCAGCAAACTAAGTTGTTCCCCTATTAAATAACCAACAGTGCTTACCGCCTGACTCCGACACGTCGAACAAGTCGGAGCCCTCTTGATCCTGCACAGCTGACGAACGAACGTTACTCGAAAGAGTTGCTTTAATGTCGCTCGAATAAAAAATCGGGCATGTTCTCTGCTCGTCTGAAGCCAAGATTTGAAAGTAAAATTTAAACTTTGATCCAAAGGGTGGTAAAATGCTAATTCCCTATCCATCAGTCCGTCAGAGTCAGTACACTGTTTGACTGGAAATGTTTTGCTTTGAGAGCAAGATCCAAAAGTAATCGTTGTTCGTATCAATTACACTCTCTGTGAGCAGCCGCGGGATCTCGTTTAGATCAAGTAGAACAATAACATTTAAAAGTCAAATAATTTGGACCCTCACCGGACGGGGGACTGACAAAACATGGTCGGTTGATGAAGAGAATCGTGGGAGGGTGGACGAATAAAAAAAAAAAAACAAAGCGATCAACTTACACACGTTACAGACCGGGCTCTTAGCCGCCGCCGCCGCAGCCATCTAGAATGTTCAAACAGTTCGTGGTAGCCTGCGGAGTTTGGGATTGAGTTGGGGCTATTTTTTTTATTCATGTGAAATTGTGAAACTGTACTTTTATGGGGTGTTTAACGGCTCTCCGCACAGCAAGCCATATCTTACGGCATGGCAGCATTCGTCGTCCGACGCTTAGATGTCGATTTGATTGGTGTAGCAAAGATCATTTTGGTTTGATTGCGATCGGTTGGGAATTCTAGGTTGAAATTGTAGATTGGCTGCCTACAAGGAGATCGAAGATTAAGTTTGCTGATGAAATGTATGGTTCAAGTTTTGCCTCTCTCGTACACTAAGTGTACTGTAAAGACTATATGTTCACTCAAAAAACGATTTTTCGAAAAAAAAAAAAGGCTCGGAGGATCAAGTCGCATGTACCAATCGACTCGGTTCGATGATTTGAAATGATGTCTGTATGTGTGTATGTATGTATGTCTGTGCGCAAAATAAGTTCACTCACTTTTAAGGCACTTCCCATTGGCCGATTTTTCGGATTATAGCTCGAATCGAACCGGAATTTTACCGCATTGTTTGCTATTAAAAATGGTTCAGATCGGTCAAGGCGTTCCGGAGTTATGGCCATTTCAGTAATCCGGATCAGCATCGGAAGAACTGGCTGTATAAAACTGAACCAAGCCCCATCATGCGACTCATCAAGTTGCGGTGAATTTTGAAACCTTAGGCATGGTTGACGAATTCTGTGCGGAAATCAACACTGGAGATCACGAGTTCAGCGATGTTGGCCCAAAATTCAAGATGGCAGCCTAATATTCAAGATGACGGCTCGAAATTCAAGATTTCGGCTGTTTAATGGTGTTTTAGGTTCTAAAACCATGCTATATGGATATATTTGATGTGGGGAAGATGTCCGGAGTCCGAAAATACGACCAGAATATCCAAGATTTTGGTCTAAAATCAATAAATTTAAGATGGTGGCTGTTTAATGATGTTTTAGGCTCTAAAATCATGTAATACTAGCTGTACCCGGCAAACTTTGTCTTGCCTACTGCGTTTTTTTACGTTTTAAGTTTCTAGCCAACATTAAATCCCCGGTTCCCGGTATGAAAGATCGATTTTCATAAACTTTTATTTTTTACATGTTTTATGCCTCATAAACCTTCCTTGGGTGAAAACTAACAGAACAAAACTAAGACGACCAAAATCGGACCTTCCGTTCGCAAGTTATGTGCGGTCCCACGTATGCCACTGCATTTTTATATATATAGATGGGTATATCTGGTACGGGAGGATGTCTGGTCTGGCGTCCAAAACTGACGAACAATATATCCAAGATGGCGGTATAAAATTCAAGATGGTGGCTCCAAATTCAAGATGGTAGCTGTTTATTGTTTAAGGAATTTCCCCAGGTACATTATTGGAAATTCCTCCAGCTTGTTTCTTTTGCTATGGAATTACTCTAGATAAAAGTTCTTTAAGAAGTTCTTCTAGGAAATCCTCCAGGTGTTTCTCCAGGTACTTCTTCAAAGATTATTCTAAAGACGAAAATCAAACAGAAATATTTTCACAGAGACTCGGAGATTTCTGCAGAGATTCTTGTTCTTGCACGATTTCCTCCAGATGCTCTTTTAGAAATTCAAAATTTTTACCAAAAATCCTTCCAGAAATAAACTTTGGCATTTCTCTAGGGATTCCGGAATATCTCCGGCTAAAATTCCTGAAGAAATCCCTAAAGTACCGAAGGAGTCTCTAGAGATATTTGTGTAGGAATTTCTAAAGCAATCTATTTAGAAGATTCTTAAATAATTCCTGGAGAACTTTCAAATAAAATCATTATATTTTATCTGAAAGTAATTCCTCGAGGATTTTCTAAAAAAGTCGCTGGTGTATTTTTAAAATAAATTTCTAGAGATTTTGTTTGTAGGAATTTGTCTGGGCGCACATACTGATCGACCTGGTTACTTAGTGAGTAACTTGAAGTAACCTTGATGGCACCACTGTCAGAAAACTCAGGAAAAATTATGATTCCTGTAGACATACCTGAAAAAATCGCTGAAACAATCCCAAAAAAATCGCTGACAGAATCTTAAAAGGAGTCTTTTTGAATATACTGGCGAAATAATGTCTAAATGAATCCCTCCCGTGAGAATTATCTGAAGGAATCCCAGAAGTGTCTCCCGAGGCATCGCAAGAGGAATTCATGCAGGAATCTGTAGAAATCTCGAAACGAGCCCCTGAAGGAGTCTTCATACGAGGAGTCTGAAAATCCTGGGAGGAATTTCGAAGGCGTACCGGGATAAATTCCTAAAAGAAGCACAGGAGAAATTGCTGAAGGAATGCTCCACCCGAAACGAAGTATGAGGAAACCCGAATGTCGGAAATAATTCGTGGAAGAATCTCGGGAGAAATCAATGAAGAAATTCCGGAAGGAATCTCTATGGGTCTCCCAGGAAGAGTCCTTAACCTAATTCTACAAAGAATTCTTGAAAGAATCTTAGAGAAATACCTGAAAAAATCCCAAGAGAAATTCCTAAAGAAAACCTGGGAAGAGTTAGTGAAGAAACCCGGAAAGTAACCAAAATGGAGCAAATCCCCTAGCAATAAGTTAAGTGAGTGTTTATTTTTTATTCTTTGATTTTTATTAACGTGTATTTTAACATTATGCTTATTCTACACTTAGTTAAGTGAATGTTCCCATGCTTGTCCGAACGAAGAAACATTTACCGTGGATTTCATCAAGAATCAAAACTGACTCATATTACATGTTTGGAGATTTGGAAGGGTTATTTTTGGAAAAACAAGTAAAAATCGAGTTGTCTTTAGGGGACAACTCTGAGAGTTTTGAGAAAAAATTAATGTGAGTGTCTTCAATGTTATGTCTATTCGATTTTATTCAAGCATCACATGAATGACTAGTCAGCATTTTTTGTATACTTCTCGAAAGTAAGCTGTAAAAGATTCTTATATAAGAGATCAATCAAAAAGGGTGTCTAAAATCATCCAAAGCTCTCGGTAGATACCTACCATGTATTATGTATTAGCATATATCTAATTCTCCAAGAAATTTATTTCAGAAGAGATCTATAAGAAATCACTTCATAAGTTCATTGGATTTTTCAGCAATAATCATGTATTCCCAAGTACCCATTAGCACTATATGTCGCCTTTTTGGCCTTAAAGGGCTATTATGCAGCCAATATAGAGCGGGTTTATTCTACACTAGAACTGTTTTAGTACGCAAGACGAATAATAGTGCCATATAGTTACTCGGGTTATATAATCTGAGAAGAATTGCAATTCTTCCGGTATCCTGGAAGGTGTACTGTAGTTTCGTGTGTTCGGTTTTCGCGGGGTTCGGTCTAACGATACTAGGCACCAGATAGTGGAAGAAGTCAATCAGGTTGGTCGAAAGGATGAATTTGTTTTGGATAATTTTGGTTATTATTTTTTGTTAACAAAAATGATAACTTAAATTTACTCCACGAATACCATTTATAAATAAAGAGCCCACATAACAGAAATGATAACTTAAATTTACTCCACGAATACCATTTAGTTATCATTCAGAGCTATTTTATCGACCAAAATAGTAAAATTCTACTATACCGACATAGTAAGCAGTGGAAAAAAGTTTATTTTATTTATAACTTTTGTATTCAAGTATTGCGCTCAGTCTGAGTCTCGAACCCTGATCAAGTGATTACCGGTCTCAGCCGAAAGCCCCTATACAAACGGGATTCACTGAAAGGGAGAGTGATTGACGAAAGTCACATTGAAGGTGGAAAGCGAAATCTATTTTTAGGTTCGAGGTTCACCAGACAATCAGTTTTAGGAAAGCTTTGAAATGTGCGTTTCCCGAGCAAAGGTGGATAACAAAATGATAACAAGTTCTGTTACCTGGTTATCATTCGTTCGATAATTGAGTTTGTTATCATTTAGGTTGAATTAAGAATCAACATAACAAAAATAATAACCCAAATTTACTCCACGAATACCAAAATGATAAGAAGTTAAGTTATCATTGAGTTCAAGTTGATATCTAATTGTGTTATACAGTATTTTATTCAATATTACATTCAGTTACATTCAGCTGATTGATAACAGGTTTTGTTATCATTTAGTTACCATTCAGAGCTATTTTATCGATCAAAATAGTAAAATTATATTATAGAGTGTGCGGTAGTTCGGCAGCAGCAAAGTTTCGCGAGCTCGCTTTGCTAGATTTTTGCGATTTTCTTTCCCCTTCTCTCTGCGGGGCTCCGACGACGGGACGCCAAGCAGTCAGTAGTGTGCGGTAGTTCGGCAGCAGCAAAGTTTCGCGCGCTCGCTTTGCAAGATTTTTGCGATTTTTTTTTTCCTCTTCCCTCTGCGGGGCTCCGACGACGGGACGCCAAGCAGTCAGTAGTGTGCGGTAGTTCGGCAGCAGCAAAGTTTCGCGCGCTCGCTTTGCTAGATTTTTGCGATTTTTTTTTCCTCTTCCCTCTGCGGGGCTCCGACGACGGGACGCCAAGCAGTCAGTAGTGTGCGGTAGTTCGGCAGCAGCAAAGTTTCGCGCGCTCGCTTTGCTAGATTTTTGCGATTTTTTTTTCTCTTCCCTCTGCGGGGCTCCGAAGACGAGACGAGTGTGCGCGCGCCGTGGTTCGAGTCGGTTCCGAATTTTTCGCTTCCCTTCGGCGCTAGTTTCCAATACACTTTTAGTTGATAATAAATATTTTCTTTCATTTTTTGCATTTACACAAATGAGTGAAAAATGTTACTTCGGGTTCGCCGGTCGAGAAAAAATCCGGGCGCCGACAAGTGAGTCGCGTTCAGTGTATTTCTGTGTGGAATAGACTAAAGGTTTCTGCTCCCTAGTGGAGTGGAGATGCGCGATAGAATTTTCTTTTTGGCTAGTTCTTGCGTCGAAAAGTGGTCGGTTGTTAACGGCGGTTTGTGTATATTGATCCATTGTCAAATCATATCACCAACCATAGGTGACTCCCGGACTGACAATGTACCTTACCCTACTAACAAAAAAATCCTTCCTGAGACAAACGTGGGGATGCAGCGATTCGCGGTCTTTATAACAACGATTGTCTTACTAACATTCCCTTCCATCCTCGATGACCGTAAGGACGTGGCCGGCGCCGTTATTGACCTTATTAAAGTTGAGAGCTCTCGACCTGTGTACATTGAGAATAGTAAGCTAGTCCCAAGCCCTATTCATTGGTTCCTTGTGCAATTTCGATTGCTCTGGTCAATCACGGAGTAGCAACTACGAATTGTGCGGTCATCTATGCTCATGCTCATGCTCATGCTCAAAATAGTAAAATTATATTATACCAACATAGTAAGCAGTGGAAAAAAGATTTTTTCATTTATAACCTTTGTCTTCAACTATTGTGCCCAGTGAGTCTCGAACCGGTGATTACCGGTCGCAGCCTATAGTCCCTATACCAACGGGACTCATTCAGTGAGAGGGAGAGTGATTGAAGGCTACGCTTTCGTACTACGGTCGCATTGAAGATGGGAAGCGAAATCTATTTTTAGATTCGAGGTTCACCAGACCTTCAGTTTTAGGAAAGCTTTGAAATGTGCGTTTGGGAACTGATAACATATTTTGTTATAATTGAGTCGGGAATGCATTACAAGCACATATTGCAATTAAATCATACATGTTTGGTATGGGGTTACATACATTACATATTTGGATTTTACATGGAAAATCATAAAATTTGTCTTACGTTACTAATGGATAGACCCCAATAATCAACTTCAATCACCTTTCTAAAAACATAAATTAACTAGTTGCCAAGGAGGAGTCGTGAAATGAATTTACTTCTTGTGCCAATTTCCACATCCGATTATCGCTCAGGCGTTACATAGTTACCTCTTAGCCTTCATTATGTGCATCAGGCATAATTTTAATGATGCATTTATCATGCCTCCTCAGCTAGCAGCGCCCCAAATAAATTTCCCCAAAACTTTCAACCCATGCCCAAATATTTAACATAAATTACCATCATTACCGGAGAAGTGGGTATGGGTATGTAGAGACACAGAATAAAACAAAAATTTACGACCATGCGTCGTGTTTTTCGACCTTACCTCCGGGGTACAGAAGGTAGGGTACTCGCCTTAAAAGTTTGGGAAGGTCACCCGGACAACCTCGAATCGAAAGTGCCAGAAAGTGTACCTCTCGCTCGGTCGTCATTTCTATTTGGCACCGAGGAGAGTCCCACCAGCCAGGGCCAATTATCGTATTACATCCATCATGTGCAGCCGAACCCACGGCGATGCGAGGGAGCACAAATCCGAAGCGGAGGAAGAGGTCGCCTTCATCACAAGCCATAACCAACCATATGGGCAATGTTGGGTCTTGTTTATTTGGAAACAAGTCATGCTGCTGCTGCTGTGAAAGAGTGCTTGACTGACGTTGGTGTCTATGTTGTTGCTAGTGCTTCTCTCTGCGCCAGATGTTTCTTGTTGCAATGAGCGAAGCGAGATTTATGGCATCCCTTTAGTGGGGAACCCTTCCATAGTGAATACGAACAGACTTGTGGGCATTTTCGGGTGTTTGAGAGCATTTGGATCGCTAGCTTGGGTCAGTGACTGATGTGATAAACATCACATCAGTTGTAGAAAAGTCAGTTTTTATCAACTGTCATAAGCAAATTTATTACAACGTATGATCAGATCAACTTTTAGAATACCTTATCAAAATCAGCATCAGTCTCATCTCAATACTTTTTCTCTTAATTTGATCCACTAACCCGAAGGAGTCATATGTATATGACCCCAACATAAAAACGGCTGTATAAATTCGCCCAATCGATGAAACACAATACTGTCCTCGGTAAAGTTGTTGCAAATTGAGTCCTCTATTGAGGGAAAATGGAAAGATTTGTATTTGGGACTTCATTGATAACTTAGAACATCCTGAACACCATGAAATTTGAAAAAAAAAAGAAATAATGCATACCAATTGTTCTAAAAGCTGAACTTGGATATGAGTTACGTTTATATGTATTCATTAAGCCTTCGTCAAGAATATCAAAAGGTGTTTTATATTCTGGGATGTTCTAGGTGTTCCAAACTGTACTATAGTGAAGTCCTGCAAATCGACAAGAATAATTTTATATATTTTCGCCACAAATAATAGCATTGCATAAGCTCTTGTAGATCTACAATGTCATTTATAGACACTGTATGGATATTCCAGGTCAGCCAAACTACCTTGGAGTTCAGAACTTCAGGTCTACACTCGTAACAGTATCCATATCTGCTATACGGAGTAATGCTGCATAATCAACCGCAGCTACTGGAACAATCTGAAGTCTACTAGTTTTATATAAACCTTTGGGACATTCAGGTTCATCTAAACTGTTCCATAATGAAGTCCTTCAAATCTACAAGAATAACTTCATGTGTTTTCGCCATAAATAATAGTATAATAGTATAATAGCATAATCTGCTGGTATCCGCGAAGCTCTTGAAATCTCGAATGACATTCAGAGACACTACAGGGATATTCCAGGTCAACCAAACTACCTTGGGGTTCAGGACCTCAGGTCTACACTCGTAATAGTATCCATATCTGTTATACTGAGTAACGCTGCATAATCGACCGCAGTTAATGGAGCAATCGGAAGTCTACTAGCTTATTATAAACTTTTGGGACATTCAGGGTCGTCCAAACTGTTATATTATAAAGTCCTTCAAATCTACAAGAAACACATTATGTGTTTCCACCACAAATAATAGCATAGCATAATCTGCTGAGATCCGTGAAGCTCTTTGTTATGTGCGCCGACTCGATCGATCCGCCCTGTGCAGAAGTAGGTAGTTGTCAGTAGCTCTGACAATAGAAAAACGATTGTGAGACTGGAGAACGTGGTTTAGCTAGGTAGAATGAGTCGGTGAATTGTTGATATCGAACAAATGAATTCGTTAATTATCCTAGATTAAGATCGCTATTGAACAAATATTTATTATTATAATTTGTTATTCTATATAAATAAGGTAAGGAACATGCTGTTGAATTGAAATATGTTCTAATTTAAACTAAATCCTACCACAGACTATACTCACACGAAGCTATCCAGACAGTAGCTGGTGGCTTCTATCGGCAGGTTTCTAACAATACACGTTATTGCCTGGTAAGGATTCATAAATTTCTAAATCCAATAATGATTATATCATAAATGTGTTTATCTCCATAATTAGCACACTTGAGTGGATTATTATCTAAACGCGAATTGAGGAAAGGTGAAGAAAGAAGGAGAAGAAATACTAAATGTAAGAAAACGGGGTAAACACACACATTGTAAACCAACTAACATAACGTCTATATTTGCAGGGAATTTTTATGCGATCAAATACAAACGTATTAAAAAACCAGAAACATCGTCTTCTCCTTGTTGGTTGCGGACACACGTAACAATATAAAAATTCCATTTATTCGCCCACGATGTCGTCGAATGATGCAGTGCAACCCATCGTCACCGCAGATAACAGTGAAGATGAGCGTGATGCGAATCGTGAAACCGTGAGTACAGGCAGGTCGGATCGCACGAAAAAGTCCAATAAGACCTCCAAAGGTAAATCGAAGGGTGCATACAAGAAGTCAGTGGCGATTACTCACTGTGGTTTGTGCGCGGATGTAGATGAAGATAACATGGTACAGTGTGACGACTGCGACACCTGGTTTCACTTTCGGTGCGTTGATGTGTCAGGTGGAATTGCCGAAAGGGATTGGATCTGTAATAAATGCGAGCAAGCGAAGGATCCGGTTGACCCGGCAGTCCATGAACCTTCAAACAATCACCTAGTAAGGAAGGAGCAGGATAGCGCAGAGCGGGAGCTACATCTCTTGAGTCAGCCTGCAAATGTGATGTCGGATGCATCAATGTTATCACCACTGGCGGCCGAAATGCAAAGGTTGAAGCTTCCGAATCCTAGCGGAGCCAGAACCAGATCGAATCTGGACGAAAGTAAGCTTCCCTATGAGAAGACATCAAAATCGGCAAGTGTGGCGGTGTCAAGAACGAGCGGATGCATGGACGTAGCTGGAGCGTTGGGAACAAAACCACCTACCCTTGTTGGGTCGCAGGGGTCGAAGCTTTCAAGGCAGCGCAATTTGGAATTGGAGCTTCGAAAACTCGAGGAAGCAAAAATGTTAAAGTTAAAGCAAATCCAAAAGGAGGTGGAAATCGAACGTGACTTCTTGAACTCTAAGTACGAGCTACTGATGGACAGTGCTAGTCAGGTCGACGACGAGCAAAGTGAAGTAAGCAAGTTCACCACGAAAATTAAGCTTTGGATAGATGAAGTGAATCAGAATCAAAAGGAGCCGCTAGATTCAAGCAGGCACGATCACGCCGATCGTATGCGGGGAGTTGAATCAGGTCGTTTAGTACATCAGCAAGGTGCCATTCCTTCGGAGCGAGGGGCAGATGAGATACCGCCACCACGTCATCGTTTTCCCGTAGGTAGAGCATACGGCGGTCAGTCAGTTCCATCTGACCCACGTCGTCAAGATCAACGTGAAATACGTGACTCGCGACTCACTGCCGAAAATCTCAGAGATTTAGAAGACGTAGAGCGCCAGCGAAACCAACATGAGGAATTTGAAGTACGTCGGACAAATTCGGTATACGTAAACCAACCTCCAAGGTTTTTTCCTAGGCAGCGTTCGACTCCGAATGAGCATACTCATCTACAGATGCAGCGTCAATCAGCAATTGATTACGAAAACGAAGCCTTTGGTACACTAAACCGTAGCCAGCTGGCTGCTCGTCAGGCTGTGCCGAAAGACCTGCCAGATTTTAGTGGGAACATAGAGGATTGGCCACTTTTTTACTCTATGTTCAATTCCTCATCACAAATGTGTGGTTTCACAAATGAGGAAAATATGTTGCGGCTTAGGAAATGCCTGAAAGGCCGCGCATTGGAAGCAGTTCGCTGTCGGTTGTTACACCCGTCGAATGTGGTTGGCGTTATATCAACGTTGAAGATGCTCTACGGTAAACCTGAGGCCATTATCCACGCAATTATCAGGAAGATACGAGCAATGCCCCCGCCAAACTTGGAAAGATTGGAAACCGTAGTGAATTTTGCATTATCGGTTGAGAACCTGTGCGCGACCATAGAAGCTTGTAACTTGAATGAATACATATACAATGCTTCGCTTCGTTATGAGTTGATTGACAAACTACCATCAAGTTTGAAGTTGGATTGGTCCAAATTTTCCCGTGATACTCCAACTCCGAAGCTCTCGGACTTTGGCCATTGGCTTTATTCAATAGCTGAAGATGCCAGCAACGTAATGATGCCGGAGGTACCTGTAAAAACCCGTGTAAGAAAGGATGACAGATTCCTCAATATCCATTCGGATTCACCACATTCACCGGATGCCGGGGGTATTAATCAACATGAGTCGGATGAAGAAAACAACCCCAGCGTGTGCATCGTTTGTAAAGGGAGCTGTATTTCCGTTGCTAAATGTGGGAGATTCACGGAATTCACCAGTGATTCAAAATGGGCGGCCGTTCGAGAGCTACGTTTATGCCGGAAATGCCTGCGAAGTCACTATGGGTCCTGTCGGCAGCAAAAGGTTTGTGGTGTGAATGGGTGCTCTTACAAACACCACCCATTGCTGCACACAGAGAAAAGGCAGCAGAATCCATCATCAGGTCATGTTGCTCAACCATCGGATCGCGACAACGCGCAGAGCTGTAACGTTCACCAAATACAAACCAGTGATACGTTGTTCAGGATCATCCCGGTAACCCTGCATGGAAAGAACAAGCAAATTGAAACTTTTGCTTTCTTGGACGACGGATCAGAGTTGACCTTAATGGAAGATGATTTGATAGACCAGCTTGAAATGCATAGCACAACTCGACCACTTTGTTTGAAATGGACGGGCAATACACGGCGGTACGAGGATAGATCGCGTTGCGTCGACTTGGAGATATCCGGTGCCGGTAAACCAAGTGAGAAATTCCCGTTATCCGAGGTTCGTACAGTGCGGGAGCTGAACTTACCAAGGCAAACTCTCTTGATGGATCAAATGCGCGAGAAGTATCCATATTTGAAGGGATTGCCGATTGAAAGCTACAGTTTGGCAAAACCAAAAATTCTGATTGGATTGGATCACGCAAGCCTAGGTCACGCGCTAAAAGGTCGAGAAGGGGCACCAAATCAACCAGTTGCGGTGAAGACTCGACTGGGATGGATTGCCTACGGAAGCTGTAGCGGAGTCAAGCCAGCCTATAGCTATGTGAACTGTCACATCGTGCATACTGGTCGTTGTGACTGTCAGACGGAAGAAGATCTACATCAATTAGTGAAGGAGTATTTCTCGCTTGATAGCATGGGGGTCGTGAAGATGGACAAACAACTCATCTCGGTAAATGACGCACGAGCGCAAAGTATGTTGCAATCATTAACACGAAGGAGAGGAGAAAGATTCATGACCGGACTACTTTGGAAGTACGATGACGTGAGACTTCCAGAAAGCCGTGCGATGGCGTTGAAACGAACGGAATGTCTGGAACGCCGTTTGCAAAAGGACCAGCAACTTGCAGAAGCACTACGGGCAAAACTTACGGAATATGAAATCAAAGGATATATTCGTAAACTCTCAACGTCAGAACTCGAAGAACCGCAAAATCGTATTTGGTATTTACCTATTTTTCCCGTGTCTAATCCCAATAAACCGGGTAAAATACGTGTGGTCTGGGATGCAGCGGCCACTTCCCATGGCATATCGCTAAACGCGATGCTTCTGAAAGGTCCAGACCAATTAACCTCGCTTACTTCGGTGTTGCTCCAATTTCGGCAGTTCAAAGTAGGAATCTGTGGCGATCTGCGTGAAATGTTTTTACAACTGGAGCTGATACCGCAGGATCGTCAATGTCTGCGATTTTTCTTTCGAACAAACCCTGCCGATCCTCATCCTAGTGTGTATGTAACAAACGTTATGCCATTCGGAACGGCGTGCTCTCCATCGTGCGCTCAGTATGTTAAAAACCTTAACGCGCTAGAGCATCAGGAGGTTTATCCGGCAGCGGCAAATGCTATCATCCGTTGGCATTACGTGGACGACATGTTGACCAGCATCGAATCTGAGGATGAAGCTGTACGTTTGGCGTGCGACGTGAAGACAGTTCATAAAAACGGCGGCTTTGAGATGCGGAATTGGAAGTCCAACTCGGAGAAGGTGTTAAGCGCCATGAACGAAAGAAGGCACGAGAACGGAATGAGCTTGGATCTTGGCAGCGAAATGGCGACGGAAAAAGTGCTGGGTCTTTGGTGGTGCACGACGTCTGATTTTTTCACATTCAAGCTATCTAATCGTCACAACCCGGAACTGTTGTCGGGTCAGCGCATTCCAACGAAACGTGAGCTTCTACGCATGTTGATGCTGATTTATGATCCATTAGGTTTCATAGCGCATGTGTTGATGTACCTGAAGGTACTATTACAAGACGTATGGCGAGCAGCTGTGCAATGGGACGAACCAATTCCAGACACGCTTTTTCAAAAATGGTTAACCTGGTTAAAGGTACTGCCGCAGCTCGAGGAAGTCAGGATCCCACGGTGCTTTCGAACACAAACTTCCACAAACCCTAGCACCATAATTCAGATGCATACTTTTGTCGATGGTGGAGAAAACGGGTTTGCAGCAGTAGTCTTCCTACGTTTTGAAGAAATGGGACATGTTGAATGTTCGCTAGTTTGTGCAAAGACACGTGTCGCTCCACTTAAGTTTTTGTCTACACCGAGATGTGAATTACAAGCAGCGGTACTGGGTGTGCGGCTGTCCAACAGTGTATCGGAAGCTCTCAGCATCACCGTATCTAAACGATATTTTTGGACGGACTCGCGCAATTTGCTGTGCTGGTTAAACTCAGATCATAGGCGTTACAGTCAGTACGTCGGCTGCAGGATAGGCGAAATCTTGGAGACATCGGATGTAACCAGTTGGCGATACGTCCCATCGAAGCAAAACGTGGCAGACGATGGAACAAAATGGGATCGCATACCAGATTTATCCACAAATAGCCGATGGTTCATAGGTCCTGGATTCTTGGGAAAACCAGAACAAGAGTGGCCGCAAGTTCCTTTCTCCATCGTACCGATTCAACTCGAGCTGCGCCCTCATCAACTCTCTCATCATGTAAACAACGAAAAGGTCATTTCAACGGAGAGATACTCAACATGGGAACGCGCAAAACGAGTGGCAGCTTTTGTGAATCGATTCATTAGGAACATGCGTAGCAAGATCTGCAAACAAGTCAAAGCAACAGGACCCTTTCGGCAGCTGGAGATTGCTGAAGCAGAGAATTTACTGTACCGAGAAGCTCAGATGGAGTGTTACGCCGATGAATATTCGCTGCTACGCAATCAATCTGAAGAAACTCCCATTAAGGTTCCGAAAAATAGCAGAATCTTCAGAGTTTCACCCTTTATTGACAGTGTCGGGGTCATGAGAAGCCGAACCAGGATTCAAGCATGCGAATATGCTGATCCTCAAACCAAGAATCCTGTAATTCTTCCACCGGAACACCCGACTACTCGTCTCATAATGCAGCATTATCACGCACAGTATAATCACATAAATCACACATCTGCCATTAATAAGATACGCCTCCATTACTACATTTCTCGTCTCAACGCAAGCTTCCGTAATATACGATCGAAATGTCAACGATGCAAAATAGATCGTGCCAAACCGATACCTCCCCAAATGGCCGATTTACCTGTCGCAAGGCTTGCCGCTTTTACCAGACCGTTTTCCTACATCGGAATAGATTATTTTGGCCCGTTAACTGTGCTGGTAGGACGCCGATCAGAAAAACGATGGGGTGTTCTTATAACTTGCTTAACTGTACGTGCGGTTCATATAGAAATCGCTCATACCCTCAACACTGCTTCATGCGTAATGGCACTTAGACGCTTCATGTCAAGAAGAGGAACTCCACTGGAAATCTTCAGTGATTGCGGAACAAATTTCAAGGGAGCTGCTAAAGAGCAACACGCCGTATTAGGAAATATCGATCAAGATCAGCTGGCATCCGAATTCTTCAACGCCAATATCACATGGAATTTTATTCCACCAGGATCCCCACATATGGGAGGAGCGTGGGAGCGGTTAGTGCAGACGGTTAAGCGAAATCTACATCAGATGAAGTTACCAAGACTTCCAACCGATGAAGTTCTCAACAGTGCTCTCGTCGAAATTGAGAATATCATAAATTCAAGACCGTTAACACACGTGCCGGTTGATGACGAGCTAGCGTTTGTCCTCACACCAAACCATTTTTTAGTAGGTTCTACTAGCGGATTGAAGCCTGCGACGAATTGTGATGATACTGCTTCGGCCTTAAAACAATCCTGGGAATTGTCACAATCTATGGCCAACTTTTTCTGGAAACATTGGCTATCTGATTACCTCCCTTGCATTACCAGAAGGTCCAAATGGTTTGAACCTGCAAAGCCAATAGAAGAAGGTGACATTGTTGTTATTGCGGATCCTCAACTCCCAAGGAATGTTTGGCCAAAAGGGAAGGTAATTTCTACTACTCCTTCCAAAGACGGTCAAGTAAGGCGCGCAACTATTCAAACTGCTTCTGGGATATATGAACGTCCTGCTGTCAAGGTGGCAGTGCTCGACGTCGGCGTTAGACGGAGTACTCTTCAGGAAGACCTTCCAAGTACTGCGGAGGGGACTGTTATGTGCGCCGACTCGATCGATCCGCCCTGTGCAGAAGTAGGTAGTTGTCAGTAGCTCTGACAATAGAAAAACGATTGTGAGACTGGAGAACGTGGTTTAGCTAGGTAGAATGAGTCGGTGAATTGTTGATATCGAACAAATGAATTCGTTAATTATCCTAGATTAAGATCGCTATTGAACAAATATTTATTATTATAATTTGTTATTCTATATAAATAAGGTAAGGAACATGCTGTTGAATTGAAATATGTTCTAATTTAAACTAAATCCTACCACAGACTATACTCACACGAAGCTATCCAGACAGTAGCTGGTGGCTTCTATCGGCAGGTTTCTAACAATACACGTTATTGCCTGGTAAGGATTCATAAATTTCTAAATCCAATAATGATTATATCATAAATGTGTTTATCTCCATAATTAGCACACTTGAGTGGATTATTATCTAAACGCGAATTGAGGAAAGGTGAAGAAAGAAGGAGAAGAAATACTAAATGTAAGAAAACGGGGTAAACACACACATTGTAAACCAACTAACATAACGTCTATATTTGCAGGGAATTTTTATGCGATCAAATACAAACGTATTAAAAAACCAGAAACATCGTCTTCTCCTTGTTGGTTGCGGACACACGTAACACTCTTGAAATCTCAAATGTCATTTAGTGATACTATGGGAATGTTTCAGGTCAGCCAAACTATCTTTGAGTTCAGAACTTCAGGTCTACACTCGTAACATCAGCTATAACTGACATACTGAGTAACGTTTCATAATCAATCGCGGTGACTGGACCATCCAGAAGCCTACTATATATTATTATGAATCCTTGAGACATTGAGGGTCGTCCAAACAATCCTTAAGTTTAGCTCTTGATTGTAACAGTAGTTATTCTCACAATGCACTTTAAACTGTAATCCCCCTGGCATATCATGAGTCAGTAATTTCATGATAGTTTTGAGATATTCCAGATTAACAACACTACTCCGGAGCTAGCTTCAGGTCTATATGATAATAGCTCTTGCCACTACGTTAAGTAGTGGTACATAATCCAATGTACTTAACAAAGTACATAGAGGAACAATAAGCATTGTTATATTTTTTGGGATATTATGGGCTTCTTTACTGTTATGAAGCTTATGAAGCGTCTATGGGTGGTATGCAACACTGTGTGATCTCCAATTTCAACAACCCCCAGCCTAAATTGATTGTTTAGAGCAGACTGAGCAATAAAAAAAAAAAAGACCACCAACCAATCTGCTCGATTTGGGCCCGCACATATGTGAGGTCCCAATTACTCTTTGTCACAATCATTACTGCAGTGCAGACCAAACGTTGTTTCGACAAATCCCATTGCCATTATTCAATTACGTCGTGCTAGTGCTGGCTGGCCTTATCTCTCCGAATTAGAGCAGATGATTTCGAGACGAACTGAATTACGAAAGTGAACCGTGGTCTCGGCCTAGCAGAACGACCTGGCATTTGAATATATTTTGGTTGTTTTATTAGGTAAGAGGATCAGCTCAGCGACTTTTGTAATCAATTGAGGTTATGTCAGCATAACCACCACAGCGACGACAGCTTCTGACGCCGGTTGAATCACTCAGTCGCAAAGCGTCAATTACTTATTCTCTGGGAGAATTGTGGTGCAAAAAGCAACAAGATAACCGAGTCTCCATAAGCCATATTGGTGGAGGTGCGTTAACAATTGTTGCTTTCGTCTAGCTGTAGTTAGTAACGAAGAAAATTTGCATCCAGGCAATTAGAGATCTGGCGTAGGGCTAGGCTCTTACGGCGCTGCTAGGACTATGTCAAAGACGTAAATGGTAGTTTCATAATTAAAAGCGAAATCGTTGCACGCACTTGCTGTAACCGGCCCTCGGTAATTGAAATGAGCTTTTTGCCTTCGGGACAGATAAGTGTCTCTTGGCTTGATTCCAAAGGCCGTAGGCATGCAAAAGCCGGTTGCTCGAGGAATGATAATTACAGATATTAGATATCGCATTGCGTGTTCTGTATGGCTCCTGTCGATTGCGATTAGTAATCAGTAACTGACGATCGAGTGGAGTCCGTAGAAGGTGTTGTGTGTTTACAAATGATTAGTTTATTCCAATATTTGATGCATGTTGAGAGACATGAACTGGGTTGTTTCGTTTCTCAAAACAGCATAGACAGACGCCACCCTAGTTACGTCATCCAAGTTGTAACAATCCAAAAAGTGCCCTTCGATCGCTCACCGTTACAACAATGTTGATCGCCTTCCCGACTCCCACGCGAACTTTGCTACAAATTTCGACAAAATCTGCGCCACCATCAGCATAAAGCGTAGGCCCCCTAACAAAGGGCTACCCCAAGTGTTTTGCTGAGTAGATTCTCATTTGTTCGAAAAAGCGATCAGGGTGAAGCGCCTTGTTTCTCAACGTGACTGAACGACCTCTACTCCACTCCATTCACATGCAGCCCACCCAAAAGCTGTCGCGATTCAGATGTATGGATGTACTACGTTCACGAGGTGTCCGATCGTCTCACACGATATTTATGACTTTGTCGTCGCGGATCTTATCTCCCTCGGGTTGCCAGCGACACCCAACAACGACTTCGACATACCGATCTTCTCGGACCCTAGACCACCAGAGTCCCACACACGCACGCAGCCAGCGAGCGAGCGAGTGTCGCCAGCCCAGCAGATAATTGATAATGTGACAATTTGAGATGCAGAAAATCGTCCCACTTGACGCGCCCGCCGCTCGACGGGATCGGAGAAGTGGTTGAACCCTGATTTCACAGTTGGGTTGCACCAATTAAATTCCTGCTGCACTTCAACGGCAACGTTTTAATGGGATGATCATCTTTAGAACACGTATCAGATGGCGACTAAATGACCGTCGTGGTTGCTGAAGTCGTTAAGTTGCATCACGAGTCGGGAATAGATCGATGTGCTAGTTGATGTCTATGGGAAGATCTCGTAAAAATTGTTTTACTTCTGATGCAAACTAATAGTATTTCAATCAGTCCACCTTCGGATTTGCTTCGAGCTGCGATGTGCATACATGCGGATTGCATCAACTACGGCAAGGAAGTTGGAACTCCTGGGACTTTTGGATTGGCCTCCCACATGTATGAAGTTTTACTGTAACATTAGCCCGGAAAGTTATGCGACTTGAGTAATTTACGATTTTGGCTAGACAAGTATAAATCCACACAACATTTATAACAACAAATACTTACCAGGGGAAATTACAATAGCCATGTGGAATTACACTGTTGAAAGTGCTTCGGCATCCATGTGCACAACAAAAACATGTACTCGATGAACAAATTGATAATTGAATAATGAAAAAAAAATCCACGTAACTTTGGTGGGAATCGAACCCACGACTCCCAATTCGCTAGACGGGCGCTTCTATTCCTTCAAGCTACGGAGATAGTCAAAAGACTCCATAGCTTGAAGGAATAGTAGCACCCATCTAGTGAATTGGGAGTCGTGGGTTCGATTCCCACCGAAATACGTGGATTTCTTTTCATAATTCAAATCTCAATTTGTTCTTCGAACATATGTTTTTGTTGTGCACGCACATGGATGTCAAAGCATTTTCAATGGAGCAATCTGGAGGAATTTCTGAAAGTATACCTGGAGAAATTCCTGGATAAAATCTGGGAGGAGTCCCTACAGAAGTTTCTGCACAAATCTCTTGAAGAATTCCTAGAAGACATCCTAGATAAATTTCTGCAGGAATTCTGGGAGGAAATCTTAGAAAAATTTCTGAAGGAATCCTTGGAGATATTCTTGAAGAAATCCCTAAATGAATATCTGGAGGAATCCCTGAAGTAATTCCTGAAAAATCTCTAGAGAAAATCCTGAAGGAATGCCTGGAGGAACTTCTGAACCAATTCCTGGCGTAATCCCTGGAGAAATTCTTGGATCAGACACAGCAGGAATTCCTGGAGAAATTCCTGGATGAATTCTTGGAACAATCCCTGGAACAATTCCTGAAGAAATCTCCAGAGAAATTCTGGGAGGAATTCCTGGAGAGATTTCTAAAAAAATCCCTTGAGAAATTCCAGGAGGATTACCTGGAAGAATACTTGGAGGAATTTCTGGAGGATTTCCTGGAGGAATCTTCGAAGAATTTCCTGGAGGAATCTGTGAGAAAATCCCTGGAGAAATTCGTGGAGAAATCCGTGAAGGAATCTCTAAAGCAATTCCTGGAGGAATATGGAGGAACTCCTGCCTGAAAACTTCCTAGGGTAACACGTGAAGAAACTCCAGAAGGAGTTCCTGGAGAAATTCCTGGAAAGAATTGTGGAGGATTGGCTGGAGGAATTCTTAGAGGTATTCCTGTGGCAATTGCTGTGAATATCCCTGAAAGAATTCCAGAAGGAATCTCTAGAGGAATTCAAGAAAGAATTACTGGATGAATTTCTGAAGGAATTTCTAGAAGAACTATCAGAGATTTCTATTTTTGAGAAAAAATATCCCTTCAGAAATTCCTGGGGGAATTTATAGAGGAATTTTTGGAGGTATTTCTGAAGAAATCCTGAAGGAAACCCTGGGGAAAATTTGTGGAGAAATCCCTGGAGGAACCCCTACAGCAATTCCTGGAGGAATCTCTGGAAGGAATTCCAAGGAATGCCTGGAGAAATCCCTGAAATATACCTGAAGGTGTTCCTGGAGGAATTTATGGAAAAATCATTGGAGGGTTTCCTAGAAGAATCCTTGGAGGAATCTATGGAGGATTTCCAGAAGGAATCTCAGGAAAAATCTCTGGAAAAATTGATTTGGGATTTTTCGTCTGGAACTGGATCTTATTGCGTAGAAACGGCTATCTCAGTCTTAATTTACGACGATTTATTTTATTCTACCCGACGTTTCGGCCATGGGTTCTGGAAAAAATCGTGGAGATATCTCTGGATCAATCTCTGATGCAATTCCTGAAGGAATCCCTAGAGAAATTCTCGGAGAAATGCCTGCAATAATCCCTGGAAAATTTCCTGGAGAAATTGCTGCCAACATTTCTGAAGATGATTAACCTGGGCTTGTTAGGGGAATATCTGTAAATAAAAAGAAAATCGCGTTAAGTACTGTTCCTTTGAATTCCACTAAGAATTTGCATCCTTTGACAGATACGTATTTCGACCTCAACTGTAAGGTCGTCTTCAGTGTTTTGTCAAGTCAAGTACAAAACACTGAAGACGACCTTACAGTTGAGGTCGAAATACGTATCTGTAAAAGGATGCAAATTCTTAGTGGAATTAAAAGGAACAGTACTTAACGCGATTTTCTTTTTTTTATTTCTGAAGAATTTTCAGGATCAATGCAAGGATCAACTTCTGAAGAAGTTCCTGGAGTAATTCTAGGGAATTTCTGGAGTAATTTCTAGAGAAATCATCGAAGAAATTTCTGAAGGCATCCCAGGGGGAATCCTTGGAGAAATTTGTGGAGATATCCCTGGAAAAATCCCCGAAGTAGTTCTTCGCGGATTTTTTTTTGCTGAATTCCTTGTGGAATTACTGGAGCAAAATCTGTAGCAATTCCTGGATGAAAATATAAAAGAATTCCTAGAGGAATCCCTGGAAAAACCTCTACAGGTATTTTCAGGGAAAATCCTGGAAAAAATTATGAAGGAATTCCAGAAGGATTTCCTGGACAAATTCCTGGATGAACTGAAGGGCCCAGGTAACAATTTGATGCTGTACAAACGTTTCTCCAACTATTTTAAATAAGCCTTTACTTGAATAACAGCTGAGCACAAGTGGTACAATCCTTTATTCAGCTCCTAAACATCTAATTTTGGTGATTTTATTCAACCTTTAGTTGATTTGAGGTTCATTGGAAGGCTGATTTAAGGCTTAATATGCGCTTAATCAGTTTCAAATAAATTTATTTTTCCAGGAGAGATGTTTAGGAATGTATAAGGTAATCTGTGGGGAAATTGGGAATTAAACTCGGACCTCCTGATTTATAGTTACGCACCTTAGCACCTACACCAAACACAATTGTATACACTCCCGATCAAAAGTTTGGGGTCACCCCCTCAAAAACATGTCATTTTTTTAGACCCATATCTCCGCCAATTTGCATCCGATTTCAAAACCCTAGGTCTCATTCAAAAGATAATAAGTTAAAGAAAAGCAGAACATGATTTAAAAGAAGCTTTTTCAAAAAAATATGTATGTAAACTTTAACTAAAGTTGCCAAATTTTCTAAAAAATGAATATAAACTTACGGCAGTGTCGCTGGAAATTGGGTCGACCAGATTTTAAGTTGAGAGCGAGATGACCCATTTTCTATTAAAATCTAGAAAAAAGTTATTCTGTAGATAATAAATCTTTTGAATGAAACCTAGGGTTTTGAAATCGGATGCAAATTGGCGAAGATAAGGGCCTAAAAAATGACATGTTTTTGAGGGGGTGACCCCAAACTTTTGATCGGGAGTGTAATACTTTTCCTCGAGAACAAGAGCATTACTTGTAGTGTATAAATAGTGAAGAACATAAGTTGAACTAAGGCTGAAGAAGCGATGTGGACTTCGTGTAAACCATGATTGGGACAGTTGTTCAAAAATTAGTAGATTAAAGGTTGAACAACAGATGATTAATTGTGCATGTTGGTGTATGGTTTAGAGCTGGTAGCCCAGATGAATAATATTCAATTCAACTTGATATTCAGGCATCTATGTAAATATTGCTGATTAAAGAGGTTGAACAAGCCATATTTCAGACCAATATTCAGCTGTCATTGTGTTCAGTCATTGACACCATCAACCAGCTATTGTTCAGCTAATACTCTCACTGTTCAGCATTCATTGTTACTTGGGGAATTCCTAGATCAATTCCTGGTGAAATTCCTGGAGGACTACTTCGAGGAGATCATGGAGAAATTCCTGGAGGAATCCCAGGAAGAATTCCTGAAGTAATCCCAGGAGAAACTCCAGGAAGAACTCCATTCCTGCAGAATTCCCTGAAGCAATTACTGGAGAAATAAGTGGAGGAATTCCTGGAGGCAATAATCCAAGGAGGAATCCCTGAAAAAAATGCCTAGATAATTCCCTGGAAGAATGCCTAGGAGAATTCCTGGTGGAATTCTTGGAGAAATCCCTGAAGTAATTGCTGGAAAAAACTTTGGAGGAATTCCTGAAGAAGTCTCTGAAAAATCCTTAGAGGACTCCCTTGAAGAATTCCTGGATAAATTCCTGTAGGAATTCCTATCCCAGGAAACACATGATCGTATTCCTGGTGGAATTTTTGGAGGAATCCCTGAAGCAATTCCTGGGGGAACTCTGGAGAAATCCTAAAGGAATGCATGGAGGAAACAATGGAGGAATTATTGGAGGAATCCCTGAAGGATATCCTAGAGCAATTCCTGCAGGAATCTTCAGAGTAACTCCTGGAAAAATCTCTAGAGAAACTCGTAGAGGAATTTCTAACGGAATTTATAGAGGAATCTTCAGATGAATTCATGAGGGATTTTTCAGAGAAGTTGTTGCAGGAATTCCCAGGAATTTCTAGAGGAATCTCTTAAGAAATCCGTACAGGAATAGCAGGAATAATTCCTGATGAAATCGCAGATGGAAACATTGGAGAAACTCTAAAGGAATCCTTGGAAGAGTTTTTGGAGGAATCCTTGTAGCAGTTCCTAGAGGAATTCCTGAAGAAACTCCAGACGGAATCCCGAAGCAATTCCAAGAGAAATTCCTAAAGGAATACCTAAACATTTCCTGGAGCAAGTACTAGATTAATTCCTGGAGAAATATCTGAAGGATTTCTAAAAGATTTCCTGGGGGAATCCTTGGATGAATTTTTAAAATAACCCCTGGAGGTGTTCCTGAAAGAAACACAAAACAAATTCCCGGGTGAATTTATGGAGGAATTCCTGAAGAAATCCCATGAGGAATCCTAGAGGCAATCCCATGGGAAATTCCTTAGGAAGTTCCAGGGAAGCTTTCTTAACAAATTCCTGTAGGACTACATATTACATAACATTTAGGATAAGAAGAATAATTTGCATTGAGTCATCAAATTGAAGACAATCAACAACCCCGAAACCAAAAAGCATCTACTCACCTCTTCCCCAACCACGGGACAACTCTGCCGGTGGTCCCGCTTGATCGCCAGCTCGTACCACGGAATCACCGGTTTACTGCGCAACGTCGACTGACAACCAATTTTGTAATCCAGCAAATTCGCCTTCACCATCTCGCGCTCATTCAGCGACGTCGTCGATCGGCTCTCTGCACCATCCCCACCAAGAGCACCCCCCATCGCACCACCGAAGTTACCACCACCGTTCATGGTTCGCGGGTGCCCGAGTGTGGCGTACCTTCGGATGTACCCATTCGGGCGGTTCGCCACGTAGTTCATGCTGACGTCCAGGCTCAACAGTTCGGTACTGGCGGCGTTCTTGTGAATCTTCATGTAGTTGCCGTCGTAGCCGGAGTCCGTGTCGCTCGAGTGGCTGCCATTTTTCGGGAGGATCTTCTTGGGCTCTTCGTAGATGATGTCCGTTCGGGAGCTGGAGTGGTTGAAGGACTTCCGGTACTGAAGGGTGTGGGATTTCAGTGGGGGTTTCGTTGTAACGAGGTCTGTGTCTTGGATTACGTAGGCGAATCCGTTGGATTTGGGATTGGGATGGGTTGGATGGGAATAGGTGGACGAGTTTGATGAACCGTTTTCCAGAGATTCAGGAGTGGTGGAGCGGTAGCTGCTTCGGATCTTGTTGAATGGCGGGCTCTCCGCGCGGGAGTAGATCGCTGCGACTCCCATTTCGGAGGCTCGCGACCGCATCAGGTTGAGTTCGTTGATGTATTGGGGGCTCTTGAGAGGTGGGAGGGAGAAGTCATAGTTAAAGCTATCGATGTAGTCCGTGGACTGGGTGAGGGTTATGTAGTTGGACGAATCGCTCTTCAAGGCAAGTGCGGGACTTTTGACGGGTTTGAAGGTTTCGTAGGTGAGCGATGAGGTATAGTAGATGTCGTCGTCGTTCCGGAAGGTTCGGACGGTGGCCAGGGGGTGATCATCTTTGGATGTGCTGTTGATTGTCAGCTCCGAAGAGGTCCGAGGAGGCACCGGCGGTGGCACGTTGATCAGACTCGTAGAGGCACTTTTGTAGTAGAGGTCGTTGTTATTTTCAAACAGTGGGCCGGATCCGGCCGATTTGAGTGTTCGGACACCTTGCTGTTGTTTGCTTCGGGTGGACCCCCGGGTTCGAATGGTTGCGAACCCGTCCGGAAGTTGCGATTTCACCACCGACATGGCTGCACGATTTCACTACACACATCCTAAAACTTGGACGCCACTAAACACTTTTATTGATTGATTTTTGCTTGATTGGCAATCTCACACATTCGGTCGAAGTTCGTTTCACTTTTGCTTTTCCTGTTGCGCCGATGGGCTTCCACACCACCATAGCTGATGCTGCAACCCGGTGCAGTCTGCTGGCTGCTCGAGGGCGGAATCCAATTTATTAATTGAAATCAATTAAGAAAAATTATACATGTTATGATAGTCCGTCGAGTGGTTGGCCGGTTGTCTCTCGTTCGTCGAGACTTCTTTTTCTGGGGGTTGTGGAAATATGGCAACTGGACTATTTGCTTTATCATAATGGAATTGGAACCAAAATTAGGATGTTAAAAACTCGACAATAAACATTGCAATAACCATCACTGAAACCCCTCGCGTGACTAAGACAGATGGACGATTCCCTATCTCCTTATGACGAAGTTAGACGCAGACAGATGCCCTGTCTGTCTTGGACCCTGTTGAGCATCTGTTGGATGTGATTGGAACAACAACAATGATGGACCTAAGCCAACGGAGACTGTGAGGAGCAGCGGAGCGAACACAAATGAAAGCCATTTAATTCGAAAGATTTTAATCACTCAATTCCACCAGCAGCCAGCGATGCATTGGATCAACCGGAGGGTTCATGGAACATGAGGCGTTACTACGAGCTGGATGCTGGATGCAGGAGCACTATCGGAATCCGTCAATCTCTGTTTAAAGCGGAAAGGACGGCAGTAGGGAGGGTAAGGGAAATCGTGTTGCAGCTTCTGTAGCAGACAAAAGGACGAATTGGTTGGATGGTACATTGTAGAGTATGATACATCTGTTGGAGTGTTGTAGATAGAGGAACAAGGAAACATCTATTGAAGATTAAGTAGCAAATCACAACAAATACAAATTTGATTTGATCGCGTAGAAAGAACGACAACTGTGGAATATATATATAAGTATGTACAACATGTTATATTACGAGAATCAGTGTTGGCTATGAATTCTTGAAGATTCTATGTGGTTGAGACGTGCTATTAACGAATTGCAACGAGCCTCAATGAGACAAGTTACACAGATGTCCCGGTGATGGAAATATAACAGTAAATTGGCATATTGTAATTGCGGCTGAAATCGGAAATCAAACTTTTGGATTTAATCACTCTTAAAAAGTTGTTGTATAATGCGCCGGAAAACACCTTCATGAAATAGTTATTAAGTTTTTAAGTATCGTGGTTGGGACATTCTTACAGGAATGCCTTTTATGAGTTCAGCAAGAATGCCTCTAAAGATTCCTCTGAGAATTCTTTATTTTATCCCTATGTTCTTCTTTCAAATTTTCTCCACGAACGACACCGCTGTGCTAGAGGTTCCTTTAGGAATTCTTCGGATGACCCTTTTAGGGATTCTTTAATGGTTTATAATTTTTTCCTGAATTTTTATAGAAAAAAGATGCTTGGAGGATTTCCTAAAATGTTTTCAGCGTAAATTGTATCAGAAATTCCTCCAGGTATCTCTTTAGAACGCATTCTCACCCAATTTCAAGAATATCTTCAACATTTTTTTTGAGAAATTTTCTTTGTGAATTCTTTTGGAGTTTATGAAGAAAATTCTCAAAACGTTCATTAGCAAACTAGTTCACGGGTTTCCTAGAAAAACCAAAGATCAGTGGTTCTTTAAGAAATTACTTGAAGAACTGGTACAGAAGTTCGTGCGTGTGTTTTTTCCAACATGTTTGAAGGCATTCCTCGCGAATACTATCAGAATTTCTTCCAAGACGTTTTTTTCGGGATTTTTCCTGGAGTTCTGCTAAAAATGTCTATAGCAATTCTTCTAGATTTTTTCTACAGATTTTTTGCACAGGTACAATTCTAGCAGAATACTTGAGTATTGTGTTGTTCTTTGCTGTGCATGCATCGCTCCTGTAAGGGGTGAGTATGGCAGCATAATCGATCGCGTTCGCTATTGTCTCGAGTGAAAATCAAAACAATAGATGCGCGGGTGTTTAGTATTCAGTATTGTGTTGTTCTTTGCTGTGCATGCATCACTCCTGTAGGGGTGAGTATGGCAGCATAATCGATCGCGTTCGCTATTGTCTCGAGTGAAAATCAAAACAATAGATGCGCGGGTGTTTAGTATTCAGTATTGTGTTGTTCTTTGCTGAGCATGCATCGCTCCTGTAAGGGGTGAGTATGGCAGCATAATCGATCGCGTTCGCTATTGTCTCGAGTGAAAATCAAAACAATAGATGCGCGGGTGTTTAGTATTCAGTATTGTGTTGTTCTTTGCTGAGCATGCATCGCTCCTGTAAGGGGTGAGTATGGCAGCATAATCGATCGCGTTCGCTATTGTCTCGAGTGAAAATCAAAACAATAGATGCGCGGGTGTTTAGTATTCAGTATTGTGTTGTTCTTTGCTGTGCATGCATCGCTCCTGTAAGGGGTGAGTATGGCAGCATAATCGATCGCGTTCGCTATTGTCTCGAGTGAAAATCAAAACAATAGATGCGCGGGTGTTTAGTATTCAGTATTGTGTTGTTCTTTGCTGTGCATGCATCACTCCTGTAGGGGTGAGTATGGCAGCATAATCGATCGCGTTCGCTATTGTCTCGAGTGAAAATCAAAACAATAGATGCGCGGGTGTTTAGTATTCAGTATTGTGTTGTTCTTTGCTGTGCATGCATCACTCCTGTAGGGGTGAGTATGGCAGCATAATCGATCGCGTTCGCTATTGTCTCGAGTGAAAATCAAAACAATAGATGCGCGGGTGTTTAGTATTCAGTATTGTGTTGTTCTTTGCTGAGCATGCATCGCTCCTGTAAGGGGTGAGTATGGCAGCATAATCGATCGCGTTCGCTATTGTCTCGAGTGAAAATCAAAACAATAGATGCGCGGGTGTTTAGTATTCAGTATTGTGTTGTTCTTTGCTGTGCATGCATCGCTCCTGTAAGGGGTGAGTATGGCAGCATAATCGATCGAGTTCGCTATTGTCTCGAGTGAAAATCAAAACAATAGATGCGCGGGTGTTTAGTATTCAGTATTGTGTTGTTCTTTGCTGTGCATGCATCACTCCTGTAGGGGTGAGTATGGCAGCATAATCGATCGCGTTCGCTATTGTCTCGAGTGAAAATCAAAACAATAGATGCGCGGGTGGTTAGTGTTCAGTATTGTGTTGTTCTTCGCTGAGTATTGTGCTGTTCTTTACAGAGAAGAACATTAATCAAGACAATTAGATGATCAGCATTGAACCACAAAAACCCCACAACAATTGGTGAGATCTTTCCAATATTATTTATTTATTTATAAAAAATTCTACTTCAGTATATTTACTTTATAACTGCATATAAGTTGAAAATTCGCTATTTTCAACATCCTTTCATCTATTGGAAGATGCTTCAGTTCTGGGCTCTTTCTAAGTTGATGAAGGGATTTATAAATGCTTGCAAGGACTTGGCCAGGTGTGTGGAGCTGAGTGAATCTATGACATTGTAGATAGTAGCGACATCAGCAATGTCAATGGAAATTCAACTTTGCAACTCCATCCAAGATTTGTGCAAGTATTCATGCTATGCTATGCTATGCTATGCTAGGTACAATTCTAGCAGAATACTTTTTAAAGAGATTAGGAGTTTTATTGGAAATTCTTCTGAGATTTTCCACTAGGAATTCAGAAAATTTTCAGAAATTTCTACTGGAATTCATTCAGCTATTCCTTAAGGGATATAATATATTATTCATGAAATTTTTTAAAAGATTCCTCTGAATGTCCTTCAAGGGTTTCTACAGAAATGCCTCCAGATATTCCACCAGCATTGGAGGATTGCTTTGGATTTTTTCAGACCTTTCTTATGAGATTCTTTCATATTTTTTTCCCGATGAATTTTCAAAAATTTCTCCAAAGATTCTTTCAGCAATACCAATTGAAACTGAAAAGCATTCTTTGGCTTATTTCTCAAAAAATATCAAGAAAATTTTCTATGAATATTTGCAGAGGGTTCTCCCGCTCTTCTTGGTATTCTTTCAAAAATTCCTTCAACAGTTAATTTTTTCAGATTTTTTTCGAGTGATTCTCTAAATAATTCCTCCTAGATTTATTTTTTGCAGAAATTTCTACTGTACTGTCCGTTTCTTCAGGAATTGTATCTGAAATTCTGGGAATTCCGTAAGTACCTTTGTATGCAGTTTCTGAAGACATTTTTAAAATAATAAAGACAAATCAATCAATCAATTTTTAAAATAATATATTTATATCTACAGAAATTCATTGGTAGACTTTCAGGAATCCGTCAGGCATCTCTGCAGAAAGAAGCAATATTTCCTTGGAATTAAGGAGGTATCTAAATAAATTTCTACAAGTATTTTCTCAGGCATTCATCCCAAAATTCACCCAGAGATAATTTCATAAAACAATTCATGATTCATTGTTCAAGAATTTCTTTTGAAAAATTTCAAGAATTGTTTCTGGGAATCGCCAAAATTTTTGCCAATTTTTTTTTTGAACGATTACTTCAAGGATTCTTCCAAGTTTTGTTGTTTTGTGCAATTTTTTGAACTTTTGAAAAAAAAAAATCCTGGAGGAATATCTAGTACAATGCTAGAAGATGGATTCCCAAGAGATATTCCTGACGAAACCTCAGAAGCAATTCAAAAAAAAATATCCTTGGAATCTTTGGAAAAATTTGCGAAGGAATCTCACATGGATTTTTTATTAAGTTCAGGGATATTTTTGAAGAAAAAAAAATGGGAATCTTTTGAAAAAGTCTGAAGAAATTCCTAAACTATTAAAAAAAATCTCTGGATATATGTACTTTTAAACTTTTAAATCTCCCCTAGAATACCCGTAGGTATTTCAGGAAGTACTTTTCAATATATCACTAGAGAAATATTTAAAATAATCAAGGGAAATTCTTGAAGGTATCACAGGAGGAATTTCCATGAAACTTCATAGTAATACTTTACGAGAAACCCTTGGTGGAATTCCTGAAAAAAGATAATGGATTAATTTTTAGGCAAATTCTTGAAGAAGTCCTTCAATAAAATTTTAGGATAATTTCCTGAAAGAATTCCTGAAGCAATCTGCGTACGTATTTCTACGAGTTCCTATAAAAATTTCTGGAGAAATGCCTAGATAAGCTTCAATAAAGATCTCCCAAAAACACTCTTAAGATGTTCACATAAGATTTTTTTACGTAAATCAATAGAAATATATCAGAATAAATTCCTTGAAGTATTCATGAAGAAACATCCAGAGCAAAACCTGTCCGAATCACTGAAAGTAATAATGCAAGAATCTATGGAGGATTCCCTGCAGTATTTTATGTATGATTCCCTGAAGTAATTTCTGAACACACTCCTGCGACAAGTTGCATTAGAATCTGTAAAGTAATTTTTGTAAAAAAAAATCTCTGGTGGCCTTCCTGTAGAAATACCTGTTCGAATTTCTGAAGAAGTCTCTAGAAGACTTTCTTTGAAAGAATTTTTGAAGGAATCCTGAAGAAATTTCCGAAGATTTCATACGCAATCTCTGATGGAACCCATGGAAATCTTCCAAAAAGAATTTTTAAAAGAGATTTCTTGGAAAATCATTCAGGAAGATTTGAAGAAAGCGCAAAGGTTTCTTTAAAACCCTTCTGAAGTATTTCAGAAGAAAGGAAGGAGTTCTTGGACAAATTTATTGAGGCATTTCATAAAGAATTTGCGCAGGAACCTCCAGATAAATTTCTAAAGGAATCCCTGGATTGTTTTAATGGAAAATATGAAAGAATTTCTGAAGGAGACTGTGGAATGATCTCTAAAGAAATTCTTGGACGAATTTCTTTAGAAATATTAAATTTTCTGTAGAAATCCGTAGATGATTTCCTGAACGATTTCTTGTCCGGATTCCTGGAAGAATCTAAGGAGAATCTTCTGAGGAAATCCATAGGCGTTTTTCTAGTGGAAATCTTAGAGTAGTTTCAAAACGATCTAGAGGAAATTCTGAAAAAAAAAATTTAAAAAAAATCCTATGGAATCGATGGAGGATGTTTTAAAAAACTTTAGAAAGGAATCCGCGTGAGACTTTCTGAAAGGAATTCCTGGAGAAATTTCTAAAGCGATCCATGGAACAATTTTAGGAAGAATAAAACGAAGGCTTTATAATGGAATTCTTAAATTAATTTTAGGAATAATCTTTAGAAAATTTTGGAGAAAATTTGAAAGGAAAATATGAATCTACTAAATGAATCCCAGGGCCCATATAGCCGAGGCGGTAAACGCACGGGTATTCAGCATGACCATGCTGAGGGTGACGGGTTCGATTCCCGGTCGGTCCAGGATCTTTTCGTAAAGGAAATTTCCTTGACTTCCTTGGGCATAGAGTATCTTCGTGCCTGCCACACGATATACGCATGCAAAATGGTCATTGGCAGAGGAAGCTCTCAGTTAATAACTGTGGAAGTGCTCATAGAACACTAAGCTGAGAAGCAGGCTTTGTTCCAATGAGGACGTTACGCCAAGAAGAGAGAGAGAGAGAGAAATGAATCCCTGGAAGAGTACCTGAAAGAAATTTTTGAGAAACCTCCGAAGGCATTCTTGACCAAATTTGTTAAAAACTTACAAACGTCGTTCTGCCTGCCTACTGTGTTTTTGACATGCAGCTCTGTAGAAAAATGCCCCGAAAAATGGAATTTTAAACTTTCTCGTTTTCGGTGCGTTCCCTGTCGATTTTCCCAATTATTTTTTCGTACGAACACGTTGGAGCCCTGCACGAATGGAACACTGAAATAATAGTGTAGATCCGTTGGCCCGTTCCCGAGCCTAATCGTGACATACAAACACCATTCCATTTTTATTTATATATAGATAGATTCCCTGACAGATTTCTGTAGGAATCGCCGGAGGAATTTCTTAAGAAATATCTAGAGATATTTTTTAATGGAACCCATGGAGGACAGAACAGAAGTTTCACAATTTTCTGGATGGGATTCGAGGCTAGTTAATTAGGACAAGTAAACGTATGACAAGTTCACCAGCCTTTTTTTTGTTTAATTTATGAAAGTTTTGATATTCAGCACACGCATTACAAGATAAGCAATGCATGGGCATGTCAATTATGCAATTATATAAACCTTTCCACTTATCTCAATAAGTAAGATGCTATCTATCCCTCATCATGCCAGTCAGTGCGAATCATCTTCAGAACTGCAGGTGACTTTTTTGAACGATGCTGCTGACCAGTAAACAATCTCTTCTTTATTACCATATCTTTCTTTGCGGACCTGTTCTTCCGTTTGGCGATGGTTGGTATATCCAGCCGGCCATCAACATTACTGTCAAAATGATTATCATTTAATTTGACTTTTACCTCATCGTCATCGAGAGACCTGCGAGAACACGCAGAACAGGTTGACATCACTCAGCCGTATCTCGTTTCGCAGGAATTTCGCACAAACAGTCAACCCAACCCATTTCTGCGAGAATCGTTCGGTTGCATTAGCCATCTATTTTATTTAACACAAGCTGACCACACTAACTTTGAATGTGAGCTAATCTTGATCACCTCCATCCACAAAATGCCAAAAACACTGCGGGTATTATCACCACTAAAGCTATAGTCGACGTCAAATGGATTCCGCCTCCTTTCCATATCCCGAGGCAAAAGGGGTTCCTCATTTGGGTGCATTTGTTAAAATGAGTTAACGTCATTCATTCGCATCCGACGCCGAAGAGATGATGAAATGGATGTATCACAAAAAGGTTGGCGGCTGTTCGGGCTCGAAAGAAGTTGATCATCAATATTAATTTCTATTCCCGATCAGCCTAGATAGCCGTGTAGTGTCGGTAGCAGTTCCTTCAACTGGCTAAGAATAACACTACGGACCGTCTGTTCCGGTGGTAAGAGTCCACTAACAGGTGACCCCTAATTCATGGTGTCAAGCGGCTTAATGCGTACCGTGCCTAGGGATGAATGGTTAGGGGGGTCTAATAAAAACCTAGCCGCTAACGGTGCCTGTGGAGTACCAGGGCACCCTCCACAGTATTTTTGCCCTTACTGTGTTAAACGGAGCAATGACGCAGTGGACCTAATTTGTCTCCGGGATAATCGGCTACTTTTCTTAAGTCTCAATTCCGAGGCTTAACAAAAGTGGGTAAGTAAATGTATATTTTCATGACTGGAATCAAGTTTGTACAGGTAAACCTTCATCACGCAAAAGGTGCTTCTGCTGTGTTGAGTCGAAGGTTTAAAAAAGAAGGGCTGGAAGTGGCGCTTATTCAAGAGCCATGGTCCAATAAACGAAAGATTCTTGGTGTTCTGACACAAAATAGTAAACTATTTTATGATGAGCAACAAGATTCTCCCAGAACTGCTGTCCTAGTACGTAAAACGTTAAAATGTTATCCTATTACAGAGTTTATCAGAAGGGACATTGTTGCGGTCATGGTAGAGGTACCAACCACTAGGGGTAAAACTGAGATCGCTGTGGCTTCAGCTTACTTTCCTGGTGATGTTCCTGAGGTACCTCCTCCTGAGATCGCATCATTTGTTCAATTCTGTAAAGAAAACAACAAATCGTTCATCATTGGCTGTGACGCCAATGCGCATCACACGGTTTGGTGTAGTACGGATATTAACAGTCGAGGTGAGTCACTATTAGAGTATCTGTCTTCGAACAATATAGACATTTGTAATAATGGTGATAAACCTACTTTCTTAAATGCAATCAGACAAGAGGTCTTGGATCTAACACTGTGCAACGCTGCAATCTTTGACAAGATCACAAACTGGCACGTGTCAGATGAGATTTCTCTATCTGATCATAAACACATAATCTTCAATTGGAGCGGTGGAGATTATTCTAGAACTGCATTTAGAAATCCCAGGAAGACAAACTGGGATCAATATGTAGAATTGTTGAATTCGCATTCATTTACAATGGAGGAAACTATCGATTCAACCCAAAAGTTGGAATCATTTTCTCAAAGAGTAAATGAAAGTATCATCAATTCCTTTAACAGCAGTTGTCCCGCCATACAATCGTCTTCTACTAGAGACGTGCCATGGTGGAACTTTAAACTGGATCGCCTAAGAAAATTTTCTCGTAAAATGTTCAATAGAGCGAAACAAACGGGAGATTGGACTCAGTATAGGAAAGCCCTGACTGAGTACAACAACGAAATACGAAAATCTAAAAGAAAATCTTGGGTGCTGACATGTGAAAACATAAACAGTACTCCTGTAGTTGCTAGACTACAAAAAACGCTTGCAAAAGATCATGCAAATGAATTGGGAAATCTGAAGCGTGACGATGGAGCTTTTACCAAAACTCCTCGTGAAACTTTGGATTTAATGATGGAAACCCATTTTCCAGGTTCGGTTCTAAGTGTGGATTCCAATGATACTATATCTCTGGAAGTCACTCTTTGGCGAGCGTTCGTGTGAGACAGTCGCAACTTTTCGTTCGTCCGGTTTGTCTCCAGATATTCCCAGTTCGGTAGCTAATTTCCAAAGCGCTAGTTTTCCGAGTGATCACGTGTTTAAGTGGTTATCCCTAGTGGGACGAGTGCGGTTGGCTAGGCCACTATTTTTGCCGCAAAAGTTCAGTTAGTTTGAGAAAATTTCACGTTTTTATTGTATCACGTGGCGGATTGACCGATTATCGAGCACAGCAGTGCAGCACCCCCCGCATACCACGCCGCTCGCGCGGCCGTGATCGGGTTCTTCCAGTGAGTACCCAAGCTCATCGTCGTCGACAGCAGCAGCCCACCGAGAGAAGAGCAGAGAGCGTGACGGGCGCTCAGCAGCAGCTCGCCTCTTCCCAGTGCGGGCGATCCGATCGCTGTCGTCGTCGAGCCTGTGGCTATACAGAGTGCACAAAGATAAGTACATAAAGTTACCTTTCGTTGTTCCCCCTCTCCACTGACTCTTTGATTAGATTTAATTTGGTATATAAGCATTTTTTTCTCACTTTTCCTGTAGCGTTATTTTTGTCCCTTGTTTTTCGATTATTCCTCGTCCCCGTGATAGTGTTAATTTTTGAGTGCCCCGTGGTGGTAGTTAGCTACCACAATGGGCGATGATGAAGATGGCGGGGGTACGTCGTACCGCATTAACGAAGCTACATTATTGGCATCGGATTGCTCGAGCCAACATGGCGATGTAAATGCTAATCCCTTTGTCTCCCTTCACCCTGACGCTTCTGCAATGGACACCAACAGTAAATCTGTTTCGACGTCCCCCCGCCTCAAGGCCTACCCTCCCGACTTTGGCGGGCCATATGTTGTTTTCTTCCGACCCAAAGGCAAACGTTTGAACACCGTTCAGATTAGCAAGGACTTGACAAAGCGGTTTTCTTCGGTTATCGCCATTGACATGGTTGGTACAGGAAAGCTTCGGGTTTCGGTTGGTGACCGAAAGCAGGCTAATGAGATTGTGGCCTATGAGCTCTTCACACTTGAATATTTCGTTTACATTCCAAGCCATCAGGTCGAGATCTCGGGGAAGGTCGCCGAGGGATCTTTGACCTGCGAAACGATCATGCAAGGCTGTGGTCGCTTCAAGAACCCTTCTCTTCCTCCTGTCCAGATACTGGACTGCCGGCAACTGCATTCGGTCTGCCAGGAGGGCGAGAAAAAGGTTTACACACCATCGGATGAGTTTTGTGTGACCTTCTCCGGATCAGCATTAGCAGACCTGCTGGTGATTGGCAAACTTCGGCTACCTGTGCGGCTGTATGTACCAAAGGTTATGAACTGCACCAATTGCAAGCAGCTGGGCCACACTGCCCAGTACTGCGGCAACAAACCTCGCTGTGCAACATGCGGGGAGAGACATGTGGACGGTGCGTGTAAAACGCCGCCCAAGTGTGTTTATTGTGGCAGTGACCGTCCACATGATCTCAATGTCTGCCCGAAGTACATACAGCAAAAACAACATCAAAAACGGTCGTTGCAGCAGCGTTCAAGGCGAAGCTACGCCGAGATGCTGAAGAAAGCTGCTCCGGTCGTTGAATCACGCAACATCTACTCGTCTTTGTCTCTCGATGATCAGGGCTCTGACTCTGAGGTTGGAGACGGGGTTCCCTTTGTTTTCAAAGGTGAAACGAGGAAACGGATGAGGCTCCAGAGACCAACCAAAAAACCTCGGAATCTGCCTAGCAGTGACCCCCAACCCACCGTGACAAATTCTAGGAGTGTTAAGAAAGGCACCAAACGTTCACCTCCTGGATTCAAAATCCAAGATGAACGGGACTTTCCTTCGCTCCCAGGAACATCAAAATTCCCAGATGTTCCAATTTTTTCGACTTCTCAGCCAGAGGGACAGCATTCAGAGAACCAGGAACAACCCCTTGGTGCTCCGATGTTTACGCTGTCTGGCATCGTAGACATCATTCTGAACTTCTTCAATGCTCCCGACTCAGTGAAGAACATTATTAAAGGACTTCTTCCTTGTGTGTCCCCTCTTTTGAAGCAGCTGGCTTCTAAAATGCCTCTTCTTGCGACAATCGTATCTTTCGATGGCTAATTTAACCACCGAGGTCGAAGATATGATTTCTGTGCTACACTGGAACTGTCGTAGTATAGTACCGAAATTAGACGTTTTTAAATTTTTACTTCACAATGCGATGTTTTTGCGCTCTCCGAAACATGGCTGACACCTGATGTGACCCTACCTTTTACCGATTTCAATATCATCCGCCTTGATCGATCCGACTCGTATGGAGGGGTGCTTTTAGGGATCAAAAAGCAGCACTCATTTTATAGAGTCGATATACACCCGATGACGGGCATTGAAGCCGTCGCATGTGCAGTGACTATCCGGGGGAGAAGCCTAAGTTTCGCCTCCATTTATCTTCCACCGAGAACTGCGATATCTCGCAGAGATCTCGCTCACATCTGCTCGGTTATGCCTGAGCCACGGCTGCTGATGGGAGATTTTAACTCCCATGGTACAGGCTGGGGGGAACTGTACGATGATAGCCGTTCATCTTTGATATATGACCTCTGCGACGACTTCAACATGACAATTTTGAACACTGGGGAAGTTACGCGAGTGGCACCTCCAGCTAAAGATGGCAGTCCTAGAGACAGCCGATTAGACCTCTCAATCTGTTCGAGCTCACTATCGCTGGAGTGCACATGGAGGGTTATCCAGGATCCCCATGGTAGTGATCATCTGCCGATCGTTGTTTCTATTTCCAATGGCCCACAGCAGCCTCCATCTATTGACATCACCTATGACCTCACGAAACACATTGACTGGGGGAAGTACGCGGAAGCAATCATCGACGGTGTGCAATCTGTAGAAGTCCTTCCACCGCGGGAAGAGTATCAGTTTCTCTCAGAACTGATCATCGGTAGCGCGCTTCAGGCACAACGTCGGCCAGTACCAGGTCCGTCGGTTCGTAGAAAACCCCCCAATCCATGGTGGGACAGTGAGTGTACAGAAATCTATCGCGAGAAATCCGCGGCGTTTAAAGAGTTTCGTAAACGCGGTACGGTCGAAAACTTTGAGCGGTACGCTTCCCTTGAACGCAAGTTTAAGAACTTGATCAAGGCGAAGAAAAGCGGTTATTGGCGTCGCTTCGTCGAGGGCTTGTCGCGCGAGACTTCGATGAAAACTCTTTGGAACGTCGGGAGAAGAATGCGTAACGCGTCGTCGGTTAACGAGGATAGGGAAAGCTCTCCCCGGTGGATTCTCAAGTTCGCAAAAAAAGTTTGTCCAGATTCCGTACCCGTGGAGCGAATAATTCGTAACGTTTCCGAAGATAGGGATGACATGGATAGACCGTTTTCGATGGTGGAATTCTCACTTGCTCTCCTTTCATGTAACAATTCTGCTCCAGGGATGGATCGCATCAAGTTCAACTTGCTTAAAAACCTCCCCGACGTCGCTAAGAGGCGCTTGTTGAACTTGTTCAATCAGTTCCTGGATAACAACATCGTTCCGGATGATTGGAGGCAAGTGAGAGTGATAGCTGTTCAAAAACCAGGGAAGCCCGCGGATCATAACTCGTACCGTCCAATCGCGATGTTGTCTTGCCTACGGAAGTTGTTGGAGAAGATGATTCTCTTTCGACTGGACAAATGGGTTGAATCGAAGGGCATGTTGTCAGATACACAATTTGGTTTCCGCAGAGGCAAAGGAACGAACGACTGTCTTGCGTTACTTTCTTCAGAAATTCAGCTTGCCTTTGCTCAAAAACAGCAAATGGGCTCAGTGTTTTTGGATATTAAGGGGGCTTTTGATTCAGTTTGTGTCGATGTTCTTTCCGACAAACTCCACAAAAGTGGCCTTTCACCAATTTTAAACAACTTTTTGTATAATTTGCTGTTTGAGAAGCAGATGAGATTTGCTCATGGTGACTTGACAGTTTCACGAATTAGTTACATGGGTCTCCCCCAGGGTTCATGTCTTACAATTTTTATGTCAGAGACATAGATGATTGTCTCATGGAAAATTGCACGTTAAGACAGCTTGCGGATGACTGTGTTGTTTCTGTGACGGGATCAATAGCAGTTGATCTGCAAGGACCATTACAGGATACTTTGGACAATTTGTCCACTTGGGCTCTCAAGCTGGGTATCGAGTTCTCTCCGGAGAAAACTGAGATGGTTGTCTTTTCTAAAAAACACAAACCGGCTAAGTTTCCGCTCGTTCTGATGGGTAAGACAATCACTCATAGCATGTCTTCTCAATATCTTGGTCTCTGGTTCGACTCTAAATGCACCTGGGGGAAGCACATTGTGTATCTGATACAAAAATGCCAAAAGCGAATCAATTTTATGCGAACTATTACCGGAACATGGTGGGGAGCACACCCGGAAGATCTGATCAGGCTGTACCAAACAACCATTCTGTCGGTTTTAGAATACGGTAGCTTCTGTTTTCAATCCGCGGCGAAAACACACTTACTGAAGATTCAACGGGTTCAGTACCGTTGCCTTCGGATCGCGTTAGGTTGCATGAACTCAACTCACACTATGAGCTTAGAGGTACTTGCTGGTGTACAGAATCTGACAGACCGCTTTGCGGAGTTATCGTTCCGGTTCCTCATCCGATGCGAGGTTGTGAATCCATTGGTCATTGAAAACTTCGAAAAGCTGCTTGCACAGAACCCCCAAACTCGTTTTATGAGTGTGTACTACTGGTACATGACGTTGGAGGTAAGCCCATCTCCGGTTAACACCAATCGTGATAACTTCTCAGACTTCGACAGTTCCTCTGTGGATTTTGATCTGTCCATGAAGGATGAGATCACCGGAATACCAGAATCTTTTCGTTCCGTGTGTATTCCACAAATTTTTGCAAGTAAGTTCGGGCATGTTAGCGGGGACAGACAGTTCTTCACAGATGGTTCGAAAACCGATGATTCGACTGGTTTCGGTGTCTACAACGAATTTCATAGCGCCACCTTCATGCTTCAAAAGCCATGCTCGGTATACATTGCTGAGCTAGCGGCTATATACTACACCTTAGAGTACATTCGCACTCTCCCACCTGAGCACTACTTCATTTTTACCGACAGTCTAAGTTCTCTGGAGGCTGTTCGGTCAATGAAACTGATGAAGCACTCAGCGTACTTCCTGAATGGAATTCGCCAAGTCTTGAGTGCTTTGTCCAAACGCTCATACACCATCACCATAGCTTGGGTCCCTTCACATTGCTCAATTCCGGGTAATGAGAAAGCGGACTCTCTGGCTAAGGTGGGCGCTAGCGAAGGCGATATTTACGAGCGTCAAATTGCCTTCGACGAATTTTTTGCATTAGCCCGTCAGGAGACCTTGATCAGCTGGCAACACAAATGGAGAGATGGAGAGATGGGTAGATGGTTGCACTCCATCATTCCGCAGGTATCGAAGAAGCCATGGTTCAAAGGGTTGGATTTAGGCCGCGATTTCATTCGTGTAATGTGTCGGCTGATGTCCAACCACTATTTGTTAAACGCACATACCTTCCGTATTGGGCTCTCGGAAAGCAATCTCTGTGTCTGCGGCGTGGCTTACCAGGATATCGAACATGTCGTGTGGGGATGCGATGAGCATCGTGAAGTCAGATCTGAGCTGTATGAAACTCTCCGGGTCCGAGGAAAACAACAGAAACCCGTTAGAGAAGTGTTGGCAGGCCTTGATTTGGAGTACATGGATCTTATTTACCAGTTTTTGAAACGTGTTGATGTCAGAATTTGATCTCGTACGTTCCTTGTTTTCGTTGCCCGAAATTTGGTTTTGTTGTTCGCTCCCTGTCTTTCGTTGCCCCCCTTTCCGTTTGTCCTCTTCTTGTCGTTGTCTTCCGATAAAGCCCTTTCTGTTTAGTCCCGTTACAGATCAGGACAGTCGGTCCCATCAAGGTTTTTAGTATAAGATAGCAAGTAATTTAGTATAAGTCCCTTAATTCCCTCCTTTCCAACTTTATATATTTGTTATCCCTAACCTCGAAACAGCCGCGAGTACTTCGGCTCCCAAAACTAACCTAGTATTAAGTCAGTATAAATTTAAAAAACAACATGTAAAATCAACATAAAAAAAAATGTAAAGATGATTTCGGCTCTGTTATGCCCAAGTGGCGCCCGAGCCTTCCAAATAAACGAATAAGTAAAAAAAAATATATCTCTGGAAGGTGAAGGATGTCCTAGTATAAACTCAATGGAGTCAAATAGTACAGTAAACACCGCCTCAGATTTAGCTGATGAAATCTTCACGAAGGCCAGAGTGGAAAATGCGATAAGATCTTTTCAGCCTTTTAAATCTGCAGGAGTTGATGGGATATTTCCAGCACTGATTCAAAACGGAGAAGCGGTGTTGGTTCCATCACTAATTGAGATGTTCAAGGCTAGTTTGAGATTGAATTTCGTTCCATCAAAATGGAGACTTGTAAAAGTTATCTTTATCCCGAAAAAGGGGAAACGAGATAAAACGCATCCGAAAGCATATAGACCAATTAGTCTTTCTTCAGTTTTGTTGAAGACTATGGAAAAGGTTTTGAAGGATTTTATCAATTCTTCTTACATAAAAGAGCATCCCCTGTCTGACTTCCAGTTTGCTTATCAATCTGGTAAGTCAACGGTTACGGCACTTCACTCGCTAGTAACAAAGGTGGAAAAAACGTTTTCAGCAAAAGAAATAGCTCTATGCGCCTTTTTAGATATAGAAGGAGCATTTGATAATGCCTCCTATTCATCTATGCACGCTCAGAAAACCGTTCTGATAAACGTGAACAAACAAACGCAAATATGAGAACAAGCAAATATACACCGTGAACTGGAACTAGTTCCAGCTGTCAATATGGGCGTTCTAGAAAACGTGAAATCTAGTTCACGGTGTACATTTCTTATTGTTGTTATCGTTGCTATGCATAGTTCCCGTTTGTTCCCGTTGCCGTGATTGGGAGTTCACGTATATCGGAACGGATTTTTTTGCGTGTGAAGCGTGCCATGGAGAATAAAAACTTCGACCAATGTATCATACATTGGATTCATACTGTGCTTGCAAAAAGAGAAATCACCTCTGAGCTGGGAAGTTCTTCTATAACAGTAAGGGCAACAAAAGGTTGCCCTCAAGGAGGAGTCCTTTCACCACTAATGTGGTCCTTAGTTGTAGACGATCTTCTAAGAAGCTTGAAGGAAAGAGGTTTCGAAGTTGTGGGCTTTGCAGACGATATAGTCATAATAGTGAGAGGAAAGTATGACGAAACTGTTTCGGAGAGAATGCAAAGGGCCCTAAACTATACACATTCATGGTGTATTAAGGAGGGCCTTAGCATCAACCCGTCAAAAGTCGTAATTGTCCCTTTCACTAGGAGAAGGAAGATCAACCTAAAAGCTTTTCGGCTTGGAGGGATACAAATTCATCCTAGTGATCGAGTCAAATACTTAGGTTTGATTCTGGATGCCAAACTGAACTGGAATGCTCAAATTGAGTCCGTGATCGGTAAGGCAACAAGTGCGTTCTGGTTATGCTCCAAAACTATTGGCAGGAAGTGGGGCTTGAAACCAAAAATGATAATGTGGATTTATACTGCCATAATCCGCCCAAAAGTGACGTATGCTTCGTTTGTTTGGTGGCCAAAAACAAAAGAGGCTACCACGCAATCAAAGCTTGCGAAAATCCAACGTCTTGCGTCCATTGCTGTTACAGGAGCGATGCGTAGCACTCCATCAAAAGCTTTAGATGCGATTCTCAATCTGCTACCTTTGCACGAGTACGTGCAATTAGAAGCAGAAAAGGAATTGCTGCGACTTAAACGAATTGAAAAGTTTATGCCAGGTGATCTTGTAGGTCACCTGAGCATTTCACAATACTTCCAAAATAGGCCAGTATTGAAAATGATTAAAGACTGGATGAAACCTGTGGAGAACCATGATGTTCCTTACAAGTTGCACGAAACAACTCGTGCAGATTGGGAAGTCGGAGGTCCCACTGTTCGTCAAGGATCAATCAAATTCTATACAGATGGCTCAAAAGTTGGAATAAAAACGGGAGCAGGAATCTACGGCCCTGGAATCAGGGTCGTGCAATTTCGAAAGGAAAACATGACGTACGACGACTGTAGCAAATCGTTTCCCATGCGAACGGACTGCTGTGATGCTTCATCTCTCACCCAGCAACACACTCGTTCGTTGCTGCTACAGAAACAAGTGTGTATGAAACATGGGATGATACACTTGGATTTTCGTTTCATTTATGAGTCATTGAAATACGTCAACATGCTAAAAACACTATTTAAATCACATTTTTAAATAGTGGTGCACGCCAATAGAATGAAAATTATGTTTTATGAAAGAGGATAACAAATTCGACCACTTAAATCCAATTAACCGGCGCCCGTAACCATTGAGAGACTAGCGCGCACCAGTGAGACACTAATGCTCTGACGGGTGAAGCACAAGCAATGCGACCGGGTGGGAGACTACCGAGTGCTACGATGAGTGGAAAAGTTTTTTTTAACGACCGAGTCATTAGAAAAATGCATGAAACACTTGAAGTGACTCATTCAAATGTTGCATGAAAGTGTATCATTGAAACGAAATTGTACGCCCCTGCCTGGAATACAAATATCAGTGGCGGTGGGACACTATCCTACGGTGTTTCAAGCAGAGATTCTTGCTATTTTGAAATGCGCAAACATCTGCCTTGAGAGAAAATACAGATATGCAAATATTTGTATTTTCTCAGATAGTCAAGCTGCACTAAAAGCATTGTGCGCTTACAAATGTACTTCAAAGCTTGTCTGGGAATGCATTCTTTCACTGCGCAGGCTGTGCCAAGGGAACTCAGTAAACTTATACTGGGTTCCAGGTCACTGCGGCATTGAAGGGAATGAAATGGCAGACGAGCTTGCTAAAAGTGGTTCCAATTTACAATTTGTTGGTCCAGAACCATTCTGCGGAATATCAAACTGTACAATTAAAATAGATCTGAAATGCTGGGCTGAGCAGAGGGTGATATCCAATTGGATGGATGTCAAAAATTGCAATCAGTCAAAACGATTTATAACACCAAATGCTTATAAAACCAAAAAGCTCTTAGAGCTCAACAAGAGAGCTCTATGTATATACACTGGCCTAGTAACTGGACACTGTCCGAGCAGGTATCACTTGAAAAATATTGGCCAGATTCAGAGTGATATCTGTCGTTTCTGTAATACGGAACGTGAAACCTCGGAACATCTGCTTTGCAGTTGTGGTGCTTTATACATGCGCAGGCAAAGATTTCTAAATAGTGGTTGCTTGCAACCCAGTGAGATCTGGTCTGCAGAACCTGGGAAGGTCTTGGGGTTTATTAATTCCATTGCACCTGACTGGGAGACGACGCGTCGTGGCAGAAGCTGATTACTTGACACATGGTAATTAGCTGGCTAGATGCGAATATCAAAACGGGACATGCCACAAAAGTTCAGCTTATTGGACGCAGTGGCTTAAATTCCCCAACAGGGGAGGAAAAAAAAATCACAAAAAGGTTCCCATTATCGGAGGATCATCCTACTTATTAGCGCGAAATTTAGAAATTTAATTATATATTTTTGATCGCACTAGTTAAAATCATTGAGGACAGATCATTAGAAGTGATGACGAACGGTAAATCCCTTTATTTTCATTGATAGTGAGAGGTGATGAATTAGATCTTAAGTGGAAGCAGCAATATCCATCGGTTCAATAAATCAACTAAATATATCGTTGTTTAAATGATGCCAAGATTTCTTTAACTGTTTTTTTATGAAATTTCATCAAATAAAACTGTCAGAATGTAAATTCAAATCATAGTTTTGATACAATTTTGCTTAAAATTTGATATAACTCCGGTTAAAAATCCATCCAAACTTCTCGTCCATTGAACATGTGGGAAATTCAATACAAACCAACCGAACAAACGAATGACTTTGATCCAGTTTGACTTGTCGTCGTCGCCGGTCGCTGGGCTCCGCCGGCTTGTTGGTTGGCCGGACGAACCCAAGCGGTATCCAATCAATCAATCTATCGTTAGTTTTCAGCAAAGCCACAAATGACATTCCGATTTGCGTTTTTGCGTTGAATCAATCTGTGCGTATTGAAGTGTGCGACACACTCAACGTGGTATCCGCTGGACCATAAAGACCAGAGCAGAGTGAGAGGGTGGAGAGGGAGCGGAGTGCGGTATATGCACGCCGCTTTCGCGAGTTTGGTATTTGTTCAACTGGGCGTGAGAAAAATGTGGCAAACAGGTTGTTTGCAGATCCATTCGAAAAAATATGGTGGTTCGGATGTATTTTCAGCTAGGGGACAATCGATGCGTTTTCTGTACATGTTATTTTTAGCGTATCAAGTTCGTCGATGACGCAATGGACCACCCGATTTAAGATGCCTTTTAATTGCATACAAATGGGATAATTAGTAAATATCACGGCCAAAGAAAAAATGACCGCTAAATTAAGAAAGCAGTTGAGACTTTAGACTCAAAGACGAATAACAGTGCTTGCCATCAATGCTGCGAATTATCGTGACCATCACGAGAGAACTGTTAGATCTGATCACTGGTGTCATCCATCCCAAGTTATACGGGATACGAACAAACTTGCATAATGCTGCATAATGCATACCACGCCCGAAATGACACGTAGTTTTTGGATTTTACCTGGCTGATCGTACACAAAAATGTGTGAAATGTACACAAGCTTGTAATGTTTCGGTTTAGAGTGTGCACATCAGGCGTAAGTATTGAGAGAGAATCAATCTCTCTGAGCGGTGACGCATAATGGACAAAATGAGAGAGTGAACCGTTGATAAGGCGCAACGAGTGGAGCGCTTCGTATGTGCGTTAGTGTGGGACATGCTTGTATGAAAAAATCAATCCTCGCTCCAGTCGACTTTTTAGATCCCATTTAGGCCACATATGAACTGTACAAAATTTCAGCGCAATCGGTGAAACTATAATTTAGCGCAAGCGGTTCAAAGTTTGCATAGGATTTACTATGGGAAAAGTTACACTTTCAAACTAAAAATCCCAGAGGTCGCCCTTTGTCTCCTTAATTCAAATCGATCAATGCTTCTTGTAGAAACAACATTTACGAAACTTTCCTTCGAAGACCGCAAAACGATTGGATGCTTGTGGAAAAAGTTATTGATTTATTATCGATTAGTAATCCCACGAACGGCTTTTTGTTTCATTTTATCAGCAGCACTGCTGCTGCCGTTGTTGCATGGGGTGGCGGGAGGCATCACCACCCCCAGAAACAGCAGCAGCCAAGGCAGCAGCTACAGTGCTGCTAATAAAACAAAACAAAAAGCCGTTCGTTCGATCACTAATCGGTAATAAATCTATAACTTTTTCCACAAGCATCCAATCGTTTTGCGGTCTTCGAAGGAAAGTTTCATAAATGATTTTTCTACAAGAAGCATTGATCAATTTGAATTAAGGGGCCAAGGGGCGACCTCTGGAATTTTTTATCTGAAAGTGTAACTTTTCCCATAGTAAATCCTATGCAAACTTTGAACCGCTTGCGCTAAATTAGTTCCCAAATGTGGAGCTCGATGCGGAAAATAAAACGAGCATTTGTAGGGTTCTGCTGACAGTTGTCCGTATTATGTCGGTTAACTTAGAATAGTTGCATTTGTACATAGTGTTCAGCACCATTTATTTGTTATATTGGCGCCCAACTGAATAACTCACGTTCGTGCTCCTTTGCTTGTCATTAATCTATTGTTTCTTAGACGATGCCCCCCAATGCGTGAGTAAACCCAAATTAACAACCGCCACGCATGAATCCCACCAATCGTTTCCAAAGCGGTTTGAAAATGACAACCTACCTTCCCGGTGAACAGGGGAATCATATATTTGGCAACCTGACCCAACCGTTGCTATCGTGGTTGATATCACCTTCTTTGTGATAATCTTTGAAACCGTTGCTCTATCATGCATTTAAGATTTCGTTTGTCTCAAATGGACACATATGAAATAGAAAGTTAAATGTCGGGCGAGGTTTGATGTGTCACAAGATTCGATTGTCGAAGCAAATCAAAGAACGTTGAATTCATATACCAGAAGATACGAGAACTTCCTTGAAACTTCCACCGGGAACGAGCAAATGTATTTGGCAATCCAGTACTGCAAGCAATGAGTGAAATAGAAAATAGGTGGCATTTAATTATTAAAGCGCCAGCAAATTTGCTGGCCGCATGGCTTCAATAAACACTCGTCTGCAAAGTAGTGCTTCTCCAAAAGACAATCCGCAACTCTTCAGCAATTCCTTCAGGGATTTCTCCACGAATTCCTTGGTGTATTTTTTTTTCATGTGCTTCTTGAGGGATCCAGGAGTTCCCTCAAAGATTCTTTCACGTATTCTTTCAGGATCTCATACATGGATTACACTAGAGGTGTCTTCGGAGAGATCCGTCCGTCAGGAGTTCCGTCTGGGGTTTCTCCGGGAGGTTTTTCAAGGATTTCTTCAGGGATTCCTTCAAGTCCGTCCAAGAACACCATCAAAGATTCCTCAAAGAATTTCTCCAGGGATACTCTGGAAACTCCTCCAGGGAATCAAAAATTCGAATGAAACACTTACTGAATTAATTT